>NC_069510.1:87945054-88012554 GCF_027579735.1 Bombina bombina
GCTGGCCGTAAAAGTGCCGAGCGTACCTGCTAGTTTTTTGATAGCTAGCAAAAGTAGTGAGAATGTGCCGCACTTGTGTGCGGAACATCTGGAGTGACGTAAGAATCGATCTGTGTCGGACTGAGTCCGGCGGATCGAAGCTTACGTCCACAAAATTCTACTTTTGCCGGTCTCGAGCCTTTGATAACTAAGGCGTATCAGCCTCGCCACAAATACGCTGCGGAATACGCAGCGTATTTGAGGTTGACGGCTTGATAACTAGGCCCCACAGACTCAACTACACAAAAAAGTCTTATCATACTAAAGATGACTGATAAAACATGCAATCATTTTGCATTACAAGTTACATTAAAAGGATTGTAAAATTGAGCTATCTTGAAATTAGCATGTGAACAAGCTTTGTTAATTAAACAGGACTTTAAAGTCATGGTAGGTCCAAGTGTATAAAAAAAACGTTAGGATTTACCATCACTAAAAATAAACAGTTTCTTTCAATCACTTCCTAAAAAAAAAGGGTGCTAAACTCCCTAAATCTGTGCGGCAAGTATATCGCTAACTCAGCGCCTCTGGCCGCCATGGCACAGCGCTCTTCTTCAATGAGGTGACGTTTCCACCTCTAAACCAACAGCTGTGCATCATCTTTGCACAGCTAGAGGTGGAAACGTCACCTAATTGGAGAAGAAGGCTGTGCGTGGGCTGCCAGAGGTGCTGAGTTAGCGATATACTTGCCGCACAGATAGGGTGAGTTTAGCGCCCTTTTTTTATGAAGTAATGACAGAAACTAATGTTTATTTTCAGTGATGGTAAAATCCTAGTGTTTGTTATATGCTTGATTTACCATCACTTAAATTCACCTTTTTTTTTTACTTATACGTAAGTTATTACAACCCTTTCGTGTAAATCTGAGTGTCTCATTCATATTTCTCCTGGCTCCATTTCATCTTTTTCCTTTTTTTTTTTTTACTAACATTTTGGATTTAAACCTATTGAAATCCTGACCATTAGGTGACCACGAGTTAACCAAATCCGCCCTTTTGCTCAATAGCACATGCACAATTTATTATCCAGCCAGACAGAGTAAATGCTCGTTCCCTTGTGACGCATTTTGTGTTGAGCTCAGACGAGAATCCTAGCTTACGTCACTCACTGTATCGATGTTGACAAGCGCATTCTACAGCAACTGAAGTGGCTCAGTATTTGTTATCAAAGTAAGTTTATTCAGCCATCGCTCATTATAGGTTTTTTAACCTACAAAAATATGTGCCCATTTTTGTGTAGGTTAAAAAGAGTGGGGAATGAAGAAGAAAATAAAATATCATTTTAAAATATCGTATTCAAAATAAAAAAAATACTTAGCAACTAGAACTGGTGAATATCAAATTAGTATGATAGAAAAGGTTATTCATAAGGCTTAAAATGCAGAACAATATTGCCCTTATATGAACGGTATAAACTGACATATCTACTAGCCATGTGCCTAGTCAGTATACACTGACACCTCTACTAGCCGTGTGCCCAGTCAGTATACACTGACACCTCTACTAGCCATGTGCCCAGTCAGTATACACTGACACCTCTACTAGCCATGTGCCCAGTCAGTATACACTGACACCTCTACTAGCCATGTGCCCAGTCAGTATACACTGACACCTCTACTAGCCGTGTGCCCAGTCAGTATACACCGACACCTCTACTAGCCATGTGCCTAGTCAGTATACACTGACACCTCTACTAGCCATGTGCCCAGTCAGTATACACTGACACCTCTACTAGCCATGTGCCCAGTCAGTATACACTGACACCTCTACTAGCCATGTGCCCAGTCAGTATACACTGACACACTGACACCTCTACTAGCCGTGTGCCCAGTCAGTATACACTGACACCTCTACTAGCCATGTGCCCAGTCAGTATACACCGACACCTCTACTAGCCATGTGCCTAGTCAGTATACACTGACACCTCTACTAGCCATGTGCCCAGTCAGTATACACTGACACCTCTACTAGCCATGTGCCCAGTCAGTATAAACTGATACCTCTACTAGCCGTGGGCCCAGTCAGTATAAACTGATACCTCTACTAGCCATGTGCCCAGTCAGTATAAACTGACACCTCTACTAGCCATGTGCCTAGTCAGTATACACTGACACCTCTACTAGCCATGTGCCTAGTCAGTATACACTGACACCTCTACTAGCCATGTGCCTAGTCAGTATACACTGACACCTCTACTAGCCATGTGCCCAGTCAGTATAAACTGACACCTCTACTAGCCATGTGCCTAGTCAGTATACACTGACACCTCTACTAGCCATGTGCCTAGTCAGTATACACTGACACCTCTACTAGCCATGTGCCCAGTCAATATAAACTGACACCTCTACTAGCCATGTGCCCAGTCAGTATAAACTGACACCTCTACTAACCATGTGCCCAGTCAGTATAAACTGACACCTCTACTAGCCATGTGCCCAGTCAGTATAAACTGATACCTCTACTAGCCATGTGCCCAGTCAATATAAACTGACACCTCTACAAATCATGTGCCCAGTCAGTATACACTGACACCTCTACTAACCATGTGCCCAGTCAGTATAAACTGACACCTCTACTAGCCATGTGCCCAGTCAGTATAAACTGACACCTCTACTAGCCATGTGCCCAGTCAGTATAAACTGATACCTCTACTAGCCATGTGCCCAGTCAGTATAAACTGACACCTCTACTAGCCGTGTGCCCAGTCAGTATAAACGATACCTCTACTAGCCATGTGCCCAGTCAGTATACACTGACACCTCTACTAGCCATGTGCCCAGTCAGTATAAGCTGACACCTCTAATAGCCATGTGCCCAGTCAGTATAAGCTGACACCTCTACTAGCCATGTGCCCAGTCAGTATAAACTGACACCTCTACTAGCCATGTGCCCCGTCAGTATACACTGACACCTCTAATAGCCATGTGCCAAGTCAGTATAAACTGACACCTCTACTAGACATGTGCCCAGTCAGTATAAACTGACACCTCTACTAGACATGTGCCCAGTCAGTATAAACTGACACCTCTACTAGCCGTGTGCCCAGTCAGTATAACCTGATACCTCTACTAGCCGCGTGCCCAGTCAGTATAAACTGACACCTCTACTAGCCGCGTGCCCAGTCAGTATAAACTGATACCTCTACTAGCCGTGTGCCCAGTCAGTATAAACTGACAACTCTACTAGCCTGTAGTGCCCAGTCAGTATACACTGACATCTCTCTAACCATGTGCCCAGTCAGTATACACTGAGAACCTCTACTAGCCATGTGCCCAGTCAGTATAAACTGACACCTCTAATAGCCATGTGCCCAGTCAGTATAAACTGACACCTCTACTAGCCATGTGCCCAGTCAGTATATTGTCATTTTATACTATAAAGTATAAACTGACACCTCTACTAGTAGGGTTCCCAGCTGTGCGCTACAAAGATAGGTTGTAGCTGGGTTCACACAATGTCCCCACAAAAGCTCAACCTTAGGCCCCAACCTTGATCCCACCACATATATTTTTCACAACTAAGGGGTCATTTTATCCCCTTAGTTGCCAGTAACACATGTACGTATTAGTGATCTGACCCCTTTGGCTACCAGAAGTAAACACCCAGCAATGACTGAACAAAACCCATGGTTGCCTAAAACACATATAATAGAAAATGCACAGTGTAACTTCTTTTTGAGCCATATTTCTAATGCATAAAGGCCTAGAAGGTCCTTTACATTTAGCTGACGGAGTCTTTAAGTATCCAGTATTTTTATTTTATTTTTTTTAATTAAATTTTTATTAATATATATATACTAAAGACACTCATGCATATTACATGTTATATAACAGATACATGGACATAATCTTATAATCCGAACAACAGGATTAGTACATAACATGAGATAACTAATATGCAGTAAAGACAGTGTTAAAAATTACATGTTACAAATCAACAGATAAACTTTCAGTCCAGGTAAATAAATGAGACCGTACATCAGGAATCAGCAAAAATATAAGCAATAAATAAGAATCCAAAGACCCCTGTAGTCTAGACTTCATTAATAGTTTTGCATTATGTCTTTTCCATGTTCAATTCTTAAATTTTTCTATTTTTACAGTAGCTACTAGAGTGTTGAATCAGTAAGTATTGGTGAATTTGTATCTTCAGGGAGCCCTGAAGATAATAAAGATCACGGGCGCGATCCGATAAAGATCGTAGTTTGCGGCGCAAGCGAGGGAACCCCCGCCGCCCACAGTTTCAGCTCGCAACTCGAGCTATCCTATATAGGGCGCCATCAGAGGCTAAAGTGCCGTAAGTCTGACAAACCAGCGATGTCCAGAAATCTGCGTAAGTACAAATTTTCTGGAGTCGCAGTGACTTACGGCACTTAGGAAACTGCCGGCGCCTAACAAAACCTGACTAAAGTTATAAAATTCACCCGTACTGTCTAACACACGCCTCCCAAACATAGCCCGACACGTCTAACCCTCTATCCGCTATCCCCCCTCACTATCCTAATAATAAAATATGTATTAACCCCTAAACCGCCGCTCTCCCGGACCCCGCCATGCCAGCTATATTAAATCTATAGAATCCCCTAATGTGAGCCCCTACCATCCGGCAGCCATCTATCTATCTACCCCCTAAAGTGAGCCCCCTACCCCGCCGCCATCTATCTTACCTACCCCCTATAGTGAGCCCCTACCCCGCCGCCATCTATCTTACCTCCACCCTAAAGGGAGGCCCCCTACCCCCCGCCGCCATCTATCTTACCTACCCCCTACCTCCGCCGCATCTATCTTACTAACCGCCCGCCATCTATCTTACGCTACCCCACTAAAGTGAGCCCCTACCCCGCCACCATCTTATCTTACCTACCCCCTAAAGTGAGCCCCCTACCCCGCCACCATCTATCTTACCTTACCCCCTAAAGTGTGCCCCTACCCGCCCCCGCCCCATCTATCTTAACTACCCCCTAAAGTGAGCCCCTAACCCCGCCGCCATCTATCTTACCTACCCCCTAAAGTGAGCCTCCCTACCCCGCCGCCATCTATCTTACCTACCCCCCCTAAGTGAGCCCCCTACCCCGCCGCCCATCTATCTTACCTACCCCCCTAAAGTGAGCCCCTACCTCCACGCCATCTATCTTACCTACCCCCTAAAAGTGAGCCCCCTACCCCCGCCGCCATCTATCTTAACTACACCTAAAGTGAGCCCCACTTACCCGATGCCATCTATCTTACCTACCCCCTAAAGTGAGCCCCCTACCCCCGTCGCCATCTATCTTACCTACCCCCTAAAGTGGAGCCCCCCTACCCCGCCGCCATCTATCTTACCTACTCCCTAAAGTGAGCCCCCTACCCTGCCGCCATCTATCTTACCTACTCCCTAAAGTGAGCCCCCATACCCTGCCGCCATCTATCTTACCTACTCCCTAAAGTGAGCCCCCTACCCCTACCTGCCATCTATCTTACCTACCCCCTAAAGTGAGCCCCCTACACCCCGCCGCCTATCTATCTTACCTACCCCCTAATGTGAGCCCCTACCCCGCCGCCATCTATCTTACCTACCCCCTAAAGTGAGCCCCCGCCCCCCCCGCCGCCATCTATCTTACCTACCCCCCTAAAGTGAGCCCCCTACCCCCGCCGCCCATCTATCTTACCTACCCCATAAAGTGAGAGCCCCTTACCCCGCCACCATCTATCTTACCATACCCCCCCCTAAAGTGAGCCCCCTACCCCCGCGGCCATCTAATCTTACCCTACCCCCTAAAGTGAGACCCCTACCCCGCCGCCATCTATCTTACCTACCCCCTAAAGTGAGCCCCTTTACACCGCCGCCATCCCTATTTTTAAAATAGTTAACCCCTAATTTAATCCCCCTTACACCGCCGCCAGCTATATTAACTATATTAACCCTAATTATATTAGGGTTAATAATAGTTATTATATTATATATATTAACTATATCAACCCTAATTATATTAGGTTAATATAGCTAATAACGTTATTAATTATATATTAAGTATAATAACCCTATCTAACTCTAACATCCCTAACTAAATTCTTATTAAAATAGATCTAATTAATATTAATATTATTAATTAAAATATTCCTATTTAAATCTAAATACTTACCTATTAAAATAAACCCCCCTAAGATTAGCTACAATGTAAATTAATAATTACATTGTAGCTATTTTAGGGTTTATATTTATTTTACAGGTACTTGGTATTTATTTTAACTAGGTACAATAGCTATTAAATAGTTAATAATACTATTTAATAGCTACCTAGTTAAAATATTACCAATTTACCTGAGTAAAATAAATCCTAACCTAAGTTACAAAATACACCTACACTATCAATAAATGAAATAAACTCCAAATATCTAAACTAAAATTACAATAAAATAAACTAAATTACAAAAAAAACAAACACTAAATTACAAAAAATAAAAAAAATATTACAAGATTTTTAAAGCTAATTACACCTATTCTAAGCCCCCTAATAAAATAATAAAGCCCCCCAAAATAAAAAAAAATTCCCTGCCCTATTGTAATTAAAATATCACAGCTCTTTTACCCTTACCAGCCCTTAAAAGAGCCTTTTGCGGGGCATGCCCCAAAGAAAACAGCCTCTTTTTGCCTGTAAAAATAACACAATACCACCCCCCAACATTACAATCCACCACCCACATAACCCCTATTCTACCCAAACCCCCCCACCCCAAACCCCCTTAAAAAAACATAACACTACCCCCCATGAAGATCTCCCTACCTTGTCTTCACCCAGCCGGGCAGAACTCTTCATCCGATCCGGGCGATGTCCACATCAAGCGCAGAGAAGTCTTCTTCCATCAGGGCGATGTCTTCAATCAAGCGGCAGTGAAGTCTTCTTCCATCCGGCGATATGTCTTCAATCAAGCGGCAGTGGAAGTCCTTCCTTCCATCCGGCGATGTTTTCTTCCATCCGGCAATGTCTTCAAGCAAAGCGGCATCTTCAATCTTCTTTCTTCGCTCCTCCGCCGCGAGCATCCATCCGGCACGAAGACTAAACCGAGGATTGATGGTACCTTTAAATGACGTCATCCAAGATGGCGTCCCGTCGAATTCCGATTGGCTGATAGGATTCTATCAGCCAATCGAATTAAGGTAGAAAAATCTGATTGGCTGATTGAATCAGCCAATCAGATTCAAGTTCAATCCGATTGGCTGATTGGTTCAGCCAATCGGATTGAACTTGAATCTGATTGGCTGATAGGGCTTAAATATAATTAGGGTTGATATAGTTAATATATATAATATAATAAACTATATTAACTATATTAACCCTATATAATTAGAGTTGATATAGTTAATATATATAATATAATAACTATATTAACCTAATATAATTAGGGTTAATATAGTTAATATAGCTGGCGGCGGTGTAGGGCGATTAAATTAGGGGTTAATATTTTAAAATAGATGGCGGCGGTGTAAAGGGGCTCACTTTAGGGGGTAGGTAAGATAGATGGCGGCAGGGTAAGGGGCTCACCTTGTAGGGGGTAGGTAGATAGATGGCGGCGGGGTAGGGTCCTCAACTTTAGGGGTAGGTAAGATAGATGGCGGCGGGGTAGGGGGCTCACTTTAGGGGGTAGGTAAGATAGATTGCGGCAGGGTAGGGGGGCCAGGTAAGATAGATGGCAGGCGGTGTAAGGGACTCACATTAGGGGGTATGTAATGTAGCCTAGCGACGGTGTAGGGGGATCACATTAGGGGGTTATACTTTTAAAGTAGGTGGCGGCGGGGTCTGTGTGCGGCAGTTTAGGGGTTAAATACTTTATTTAGGGATTGCGGCGGGGGATCGCGGTTGACAGGTAGATAGACATTGCGCATGCCGTTAGGTTTATTTAGCGGTCTAGTTTAGGGAGTTACGGGGCTCCAATAGATAGTCGTAAGGCTTACTACGGCTGCATTTTGTGGCGAGGTGAAAATGGAGTAAGATTTCTCCATTTTTCACCCACGTAAGTCCTTACGCTGTATATTGGATACCAAACTGCGCTGGTTTGGTATACCTTGTCTATGGCCCCAAAAAACTACGGGCAGAGAGGCAGAAATATACGAGCGTAACTTCTAGGTTACGCCGTATATAGGATACCAAACCAGTGCAAATTTCGGCGTCGCCGGCTTTTGCGAGTGATGCTCGCATATCGGATCTGGCCCCCTGGGGAGAAGAAAAGAAGAGAGAGAGGAGTAGTTAAGAGAGGGTGAACGAAGAAAGAGAGAAAAAAAAAAGGGGGGGAGGGATGTGGTAACTCAGAAAAGGCCCGTTAAGTACGCAGAAGACCTCTTTCTAGATCTTTCAATTCATAGTGCTAGTATTAGTTCATGCTGATCTAATTTGCGGTTTTAGATAATGATATCTTTCTATGTTAATAATCGTTCACCTGACTTTCCCATTCTTGCCAGGTGGGGACTCTTTGAGTTTTCCAAATTTCGGTATATTTTTTTGGCTGCTGCATTATCAGCATTATCAGGAGAAGCGGTTGTTTTGCCGCTGACCTACAAGTCCTGGGTAATGAGCAGAATAATAAAATCTCGGGACGCGGGGGGCGGAGCCGGCCGCTGAAGTGGCCAGACATGCACATTAAGAGCTCCTGCTGTATTAGATTATTTAAAAGCTATAACATAGATTTTAAGGCTACCTAATTATATTATTTGGGCATATATACTCAAGGATTTACACTGTGCTTTAGTGAATGTCTCTAGTTTGTGAACGATAACTACCCCAAGGGCTTTGGTAAGTCATGAGGCAGCTAACTGCGGACGCTATTACTACGGGAGAAGCTACCTAATGGAACAGAATTCTGAGCCTCTGGGAGATCGTCACTTAGACCCTTCTGCAAGATATCGCGTACGATAACCAGGGGAATAATCCTGAATACTGAAAGTATGGCGCATCTATCGTACAGGACCCTTTCAGACACTTCTTTCAGCGCAACTCAACCAGGTTGTAGAAGCGGTGGATGAAGCAATACGCTCCCATACGCGTGGAATCTCTGTGGATGGAGCAGCTGCACTGCAGGGAGACAGGCGACAGAAACCCCCCAACCATAGACCCAGTAAGTTGGGGGGTATTGGCTCCCAAAAAAACGTGCGATCACTATGACGAAATCGCCTTAATCTGCTTTGGCCCGCAGGGGGGTTGCCTGTAACGTTACAAGCAGATCAGGACGACGGTAGCAGGCAGATCGAGATCACGCAATGATACAACTGATCACTCAGGGGCCTGCGGATAAGCCTGCAGCAGTTGAATGTGTCATGGGCTATACACGGCAAGCCAGAGGCTCAGCGACAGTTGCCTTTGGAACTGAGAGTCGGAACTAAAAGTGGAAGCGACCTACATCCAGACAAGAGCTGCTACCTTTAGAGCTGGTAACGGCTGCATCCTGTATTTGTTCCTGCATGGTGCCCTAACAATAGAACCGGAAGTGGGATGAAAGAACCAGTCCTTTATAAATCTAGGTTAATTTCAGAATTGACTCTTTGCCACCTACTGGATTTAACTGTAAGGTTTATGCCTTAACCTTTGATTACGATTACACTTTTTAGAACTCTTAGTATAAGAGAATATGACGATCACAGATCTGAACTGCCATTCTGCAAGTGTAATAATTTATCTATCTTAGCTATAATCCATCAAAACCGATAGTTATCTTTGCTGCATGATGTGTATTGCTTGATAATGAGCTTATGCCGGCTCATAGACTTTAATAGCATATTGATATTATGAACATACTTGCAGTTTATGTATAATGGGGAATACTGATTGTCTTTAGATATGTGCTGACTGCTTAACTATGGTAAACGCAGGGCCTGTGTATTAATGTTCACAATTCTTTATCCTGATACAGCTCATTGTTTCATTAATTACTTTAGGAGTTTTCTGTAAGCTTTCGTGACTGTATAGTATACTGTAAGAACGTAACTAAGACACTGGTACACGGAGAGTCAGCATAAGAATTCTAAAGCCTTATCAGAATGGTTATCTGAAATATCCTATTATTGTTCTCTATCTGTACAACCCACTGTTAAGTTAGTTACTGCCTATATGATTACCGAGCCATCTTGTCTCCTATGCCATACAATTGGTGGGGGCTGTTAATTTTACAGAAACTTTCCAGTTGCGATAATGTTATACATCCGTTTGCTGAGGTTTCTAGAAACTAGATGGAGGATCATACATATCCTTTTTAAGAGGGAGAATATTTCAAACCTTTCACATTGTCTGACGGTTATGACACTATAGTACAAGGGCCCTAAACTAGGTGAACTAAACCTTTAATTATATCATCTGGGTCATTCCATTTTCTTATTGAATGGAACCCCATTGTGACTACTATAGATCCGTTAGAAGAAGGGTCTTGATACCTATGAAGTGGAACCTTAATGTTAATTGAGCTCGCTGTTTTACCTACTATTACGCAGGTTAACTGTTGGCTTCTGTGATATTAGTAGCGGACCGCCAATGTCTTTTCACCTCACCTGTGGGTTAGTGGGGGGCCCCAGGAGAGACATTTCTATAAGGGTCCCGTGATGCGGATGTCGCAGCAGCTATCTTACCTACTGTATTGAACATAGGTTACCGATACAATGCCTTCAATAGATGCTGATAAACCTTTTTAGGTAACTGTCCGCTCTTGGGGGTTTGAGGGGGGCCCCTAGCAGGGACATCTATATGTTACCACTATACTTGGATGTATCATCATTTCATTATTATCGAGACAATTTTCACATAACATGCTTCTCCTTCTGGGCCAGTGGCTAGGGTCCGGAGGGAAGATCCCCAAAAGGTAGTCTAACCCAGGAACACGTAAACCCTGGGCACAATTAACTTAGGTCTTTATTATACAGCGAGAGGTCGCCGATGTTGAAGGCATTAAATTTCATTAACACGGAGCATCCTACTTTGAAGTCGACTGACGTACTATTAGTGTGATAACTTATTCCTACAAGATATTTGTAGGCTTATTCTACTCAGTCTAGTGAGGATGTGCAGCAACGCCCCGTATCCGTCATGAAGGGGGCCGTCAGTTTTATGTAATCCACAATAGTCTAAGGTTCATTATATTATAAGGGAGGGTATGGGAAATTTATGCTATGCCCTGAATAAGCCACCGCCCACCCACTTACCCTTACAATGTGTTTATACCCAATCATTTGTATGTTACTTGCATTAGGTTTCTTGTATCAGCTCACCCCCCCACCCCCCCCTGCCCCCATTTCTATAGAACCCACACCCAGGGTTCAAACTAGGCGAAATACTTTCGCCCGCAAATCTTCCACCCCAAAACATGTATTAGTTTCCCCTACCTGGCTAGTTTTAACTTGTTTATACCCGAGCAGGGAAATAGACTTCATATCACCCTTATTTGCATGCTTCAGGGAAATTTTTTGTTTACATAGTACCTTTTTCAGTATGTGTATTTACTTCGGACCTGCGTGTCTGAATTTCTTGTTTATATCTTTCAGATCAGGGGTCCTGAGTGTCCCCAATTGTTACTTTTATTTTCCAAACCAAATAAAAAAAATCAAAAAAAATCTCAGGAGCGAAGGGGAATCTGTGTGCCTATAATTTCGGACATCCTTTTAAAGACGTCAATCCAATAATCCTTAAGACATGGGCATCTCCACCATATATGAAGAAGGGATCCTTCCTCTCCGCAACCCCTCCAACAAGTGTTGCTCAGTCTAGGAAAATTTTTACATAGTCTTGTCGGTGTTAAGCTACCATCGACATAACAGTTTTAAATGGATTTCCAGTATTTTGGCTGAAACCGAAGAGTGCTTAGTCATTTTAAAAGCTCTCATCCATGTGTCTTCATCTATATCTTGGTTGGCTCTTTTTGCCAAGAAATTGTGTATGAGGGGAGAGATGAGGAGGGGGTTTTTGACCGTTATATTTATATAGTTTAGAAATCAAATGCCCTGGAAAGTCCTGTTGAATGCATAATTTCCTCAAAGCATGTGGGTTTCTCTTCCAAAGTCCTTTTTTGTGCTTGTGGTGAGAAATGTAATGAACTAACTGGTTGTAGTGGAGCCATGAGGAGAAGATCTCTCCATGTGCCTCTGCGAGGTTTTGCATGTGTTTTCAGTTTACCCCCTCTGAGGAAGCGTTCTGTGAAACGCGCGTCAGGAGAGTCCAGATGGAGTAGCTGTGTCTCTCCTGTCTGTCGCTTTTAACTTGCTTACCTAAGTTCAAATAAGAATTAATGCCCTTTAAATTTTTCTTGATGCATGGTGCCCACTACCAATATTAAGAGTTAATACCTAAAAGTAATTCAGCCCTCGGATTGTAAGGGCTTAGCTTACTCTAGACTTACTCCTCACTCTTGTGGGCCCATGTTAATTAATATTTTTGCCTATTTAGCGAATCTATAATTATTGTTGACTGGGTTTAAGCTTTTTTAACTTTTTTTGGCTACTACTGTGTGAATGTTTTGTTCCTAGTTTAATGAATAAAGACTTAAAGTATGAAATGATATGGAACTTTTTAATCTATAGAGTAATCCTATATCCAATTCACCATTTGGAGTTAATATCAATACTACTTTTGTGGAATTCTTTGCTATCAATTCTTATCTGATATAAATTGGATGGATCCTGTATTTAGACCATAGGGTTGTGATGATTTTATATCCTATTTGGTGATATGGGAGTATCCAGTATTTTTTGTACAGATTGTAGTGGACAGCCGGCTAAAATACCGGACACCCTATTTGTATGGTCTTCAGATCAACTATAACTAATATAAAATTGATACAGACTAAAAGGCTTCTAAATGTGGGGAATCTACTATTAAGTAAGACAGACCTAGCACCCTGTAGTTTCTTTAGCTACACTGCACAATTACATATGCTAATTAGTATGTGTAATGCTTGTGGGATACTCCTCTATCAGACCGAACTCGGCCAGTAGTCTTGTTATCCAGGCATTGAACCGGAATGATAGGGAATATCCCAGAGCATAGAAAGTTAGTAAGATGAGGAGAGCGGGCACTCACCATAGGCAGGACAGTCCCCAGCGGCAACGGCAGAGCAGTCCAAGGACACCCCACTAGAAAGATCAGGCAGGCAGGGTTCGGCAACAGTAAAGCCAGTCCAAGGGCACACCACTAGAATGGTCAGGCAGGCAGGGTTTGGCAACAAAGAGGCAATCCAGAACAACAGGGGTTAATGAGCAGAGTAGTCAGACTGGCAGGGATCAGCTGCAGTATATCAGTCCAGCAATTGAGGGGGGTTAAACAAGCAGAGTAGGTCAGACAGGCAGAGTTCAAGCAGCAGTAAATCAATCCAGCAATTCAGGGGTTAAACAGGCCAGCATAGTCAGCAAACAGGCAGGTTCAGCAACAAATATCAGTCCAGCAGATTAAGGGTTAAGGCCAGGTAGAGTTAGTCAGTAAACAGGCAGGTTCAGCAACAATGGTATTAGCTATATGGAATGATCTGTCACACCCAGAGCACACAGAGTAACACCTATATTTGGGCAGTAACAGATCGTTAATCCCAGATTTAAATAGGCGCAGATTCGCGCCTCAGTGGTCTGCCCGGCATCTGGAGCATCGCGGCGATGACGTCAGCACCGCGCGCATCCAGAGCCGACACCTGCCCCTGACGATGAGCTGAGAAGGAGACACCGTGCCCTAGCAACAGCTAGAGCGGCGTGACAGTATGGCTGGTAACCCCAGAAGTAATCACATGACATGATCCTGAGGCTCAGCCATAGCTCTGTAGATATTACCAGACCAAAGCAAGTTCATGACCTTTTTAATAATCTATTCCCAACATATAAGCATTGGAAACTCAGGATTTATATGGGAGTTTTGTTAGAACTTTAAGGGGCAGTAAACACCTTGTAATTACAAGGCATTTGTTACCATCCTACAGAATAACAAATACAGTTCCAAATCAATGTACAATTTTCAGAGCTAATTACATGAAAAGTGGCAACATAAAGAATGAGTATATTTCAAAGTTGTTTTATTATGCATAATTAAACATCTTATGTTAAAAGCTACACTTATAACAGGCTAAACTGACAGTCATGGTATAATTTGATAGCCTGGTTGTCATGGTGACAGTCTTAAGGGACGTGACTTGTGATGCAGACGTATGTCACAAAAACCAACTGACAACACAAAGCAACCACCCTCATAACTGCTGCTCACTTTACTAGAGTTGCCAGACTAGATCCTGCTGAGCTTCGTAATCACTGACATGTAAATATTAGTTATCTAATATCTTTATTTCACAGCTAGCACATTTACAGTACAGTTTGGCTTTAAAACTACAACTCTGTATATGGTTCTGGTGAGAAGAACAGTAAACTACCTCCAACACAAATGCAAATGGCATCCGGTGGGAGCTGCAGGGTATGAACACCAATTACTACAGGTAGTGTTACCATGATCACCCCAACTCAGTAACTGAATATAACTAAGTCATCTTTATATACACTGTAAAATAATACAGATAAATTACAGAAAGTATCTAGCTTAAACTTTGTAGCTTCTAGGGCACCAGACCCCAAAACATAGCATACAAACCTTACATAATAATGATCAATATTATCTTCACACCTTTATTTAAAAAATATATATTATACTTAAATTAATATAATATTTTAAAAAATAATTATTTTAAACATAATATAGCATGATAAGTATTATAGCCAAAACTGTAGGATACACCAATCGCCTTTCTGTGCTTCCTCTACTTATCTTTATAAGACTTGCAGCTGGCAGTAAAAGCTTTAAACCAGCTTTAAGGATGGTAAGAATTACTGCATCATTAGTCTGCAAATGCTCTGAAGCAAGGACTTCTAGTAAAGGCCTAGAATATAAACCCACGGTATGGGTCTGCAATTTATATGCTGCACACTCACCTGGTGCTGGGACCCTGATTAACACTGTACTGTAAGGTGCAGCATCTGATCTAGCTGTTTGTTCTGCTTGACCCAGATGAAGAGAAGGCAAACTGGGGATCTGAAATAAATTCAGATCAGACTGATGCGCATCTGGCCAGCAGTATTCCGCCGCTGATGGCAAATGTCCTCACGCTGCAACCTCACTGGTGCTGGGACCCTCATTAAACACTGTACTGTAAGGTGCAGAACCTGATGCAGCTGTTTGTTCTGCTTGACCCGGATGAAAGAAAAGACAAATGGCAATCTGAAATAAATTCAGACCAGACTGATGCGCATCTGGCCAGCAGTATATGCGCTGATGGCAGATTTCCTTCAATTATTTTTATATTACTAAACTGTAAGTATCTAAGGTAAGATTTTCTGAAATTAACAAGTTTGTAAGCTCTTTGAGCAAGACATCTCATTACCACACTAGATTGTAAATACAGATCCTGCTCCAAGAGCCCACAGACATGTGCAGTGAGGTCAGATCATTTCTTGCATTTCTGTCACGCTTTTTCTTTACTTTCTCATTTCATAGAAATCTTTAGCTTTAATTTGGTTCTGTATGTTTAAAGCTTTCTGTACTTTTCAAGGCTTACATAGTCTTGTCGGTGTTAAGTACCATCGACATAACAGTTTTAAATGGATTTCCTGTATTTTGGCTGAAACCGAAGAGTGCTTAGTCATTTTAAAAGCTCTCATCCATGTGTCTTCATCTATATCTTGGTTGAGCTCTTTTTGCCAAGAAATTGTGTATGAGGGGAGAGATGAGGAGGGGGTTTTGACCGTTATTTTATATAGTTTAGAAATCAAATGCCCTGGATAGGTCTGTTGAATGCATAATTTCTCAAAGCATGTGGGTTCTCTTCCAAAGTCCTTTTTGTGCTTGTGGTGAGAAATGTAATGAACTAACTGGTTGTAGTGGAGCCATGAGGAGAAGATCTCTCCATGTGCCTCTGCGAGGTTTGCATGTGTTTTCAGTTTACCCCCTCTGAGGAAGCGTTCTGTGAAACGCGCGTCAGGAGTCCAGCAGGAGTAGCTGTGTCTCTCCTGTCTGTCGCTTTATACTTGCTTACCTAAGTTCAAATAAGAATTAATGCCTTTAAATTTTTCTTGATGCATGGTGCCCACTACCAATATTAAGAGTTAATACCTAAAAGTAATTCAGCCCTCGGATTGTAAGGGCTTAGCTTACTCTAGATTATCTCTCTTGTGGGCCCATGTTAATTAATATTTTTGCCTATTTAGCGAATCTATAATTATTGTTGACTGGGTTTAAGCTTTTTTAACTTTTTTTGGCTACTACTGTGTGAATGTTTGTTCCTAGTTTAATGAATAAAGACTTAAAGTATGAATGATATGGAACTTTTTAATATATAGAGTAATCCTATATCCAATTCACCATTTGGAGTTAATATCAATACTACTTTTGTGGAATTCTTTGCTATCAATTCTTATCTGATATAAATTGGATGGATCCTGTATTTAGACCATAGGGTTGTGAGATTTTATATCCTATTTGGTGATATGGGAGTATCCAGTATTTTTGTACAGATTGTAGTGGACAGCCGGCTAAAATACCGGACACCCTATTTGTATGGTTCAGATCAACTATAACTAATATAAAATTGATACAGACATAAAGGCTTCTAAATGTGGGGAATCTACTATTAAGTAATGACAGACCTAGCACCTGTAGTTTCTTAGCTACACTGCACAATTACATATGCTAATTAGTATGTGTAATGCTTGTGGGATACTCCTCTATCAGACCGAACTCGGCCAGTAGTCTTGTTATCCAGGCATTGAACCGGAATGATAGGGAATATCCCAGAGCATAGAAAGTTAGTAAGATGAGGAGAGCGGCACTCACCATAGGCAGGACAGTCCCCAGCGGCAACGGCAGAGCAGTCCAAGGACACACCACTAGAATGATCAGGCAGGCAGGGTTCGGCAACAGTAAAGCAGTCCAAGGGCACACCACTAGAATGGTCAGGCAGGCAGGGTTTGGCAACAAAGAGGCAATCCAGAACAACAGGGGTTAATGAGCAGAGTAGTCAGACTGGCAGGGATCAGCAGCAGTATATCAGTCCAGCAATTGAGGGGTTAAACAGGCAGAGTAGTCAGACAGGCAGAGTTCAGCAGCAGTAAATCAATCCAGCAATTCAGGGGTTAAACAGGCAGCATAGTCAGCAAACAGGCAGGTTCAGCAACAAATATCAGTCCAGCAGATTAAGGGTTAAGGCAGGTAGAGTAGTCAGTAAACAGGCAGGTTCAGCAACAATGGTATTAGCTATATGGAATGATCTGTCACACCCAGGAGCACACAGAGTAACACCTATATTTGGGCAGTAACAGATCGTTAATCCCAGATTTAAATAGGCGCAGATTCGCGCCTCAGTGGTCTGCCCGGCATCTGGAGCATGCGGCGATGACGTCAGCACCGCGCGCATCCAGAGCCGACACTGCCCCTGACGATGAGCTGAGAAGGAGACACCGTGCCCTAGCAACAGCTAGAGCGGCGTGACAGTATGGCTGGTAACCCCAGAAGTAATCACATGACATGATCCTGAGGCTCAGCCATAGCTCTGTAGATATTACCAGACCAAAGCAGTTCATGACATTTTAATAATCTATTCCCAACATATAAGCATTGGAAACTCAGGATTTATAATGGGAGTTTTGTTAGAACTTAAAGGGGCAGTAAACACCTTGTAATTACAAGGCATTTTGTTACCATCCTACAGAATAACAAATACAGTTCCAAATCAATGTACAATTTTCAGAGCTAATTACATGAAAAGTGGCAACATAAAGAATGAGTATATTTCAAAGTTGTTTTATTATGCATAATTAAACATCTTATGTTAAAGCTACACTTATAACAGGCTAAACTGACAGTCATGGTATAATGTGATGCCTGGTTGTCATGGTGACAGTCTTAAGGGAGTGACTTGTGATGCAGCAGTTATGTCACAAAACCAACTGACAACACAAAGCAACCACCCTCATAACTGCTGCTCACTTTACTAGAGTTGCCAGACTGATCCTGCTGAGCTTCCGTAATCACTGACATGTAAATATTAGTTATCTAATATCTTTATTTCACAGCTAGCACATTACAGTACAGTTTGGCTTTACAACTACAACTCTGTATATGTTCTGGTGAGAAGAACAGTAAACTACCTCCAACACAATGCAAATGGCATCCGGTGGGAGCTGCAGGTATGAACACCAATTACTACAGGTAGTGTTACCATGATCACCCCAACTCAGTAACTGAATAATACTAAGTCATCTTTTTATACACTGTAAAATAATACAGATAAATTACAGAAGTAATAGCTTAAAACTTTGTAGCTTCCTATGGGCACCAGACCCAAAACATAGCATACAAACCTTACATAATAATGATCAATATTATCTTCACACCTTTATTTAAAAAATATATATTATATTAAATATAATATAATATTTAAAAATAATTATTTTAAACATAATATAGCATGATAAGTATTATAGCCAAAACTGTAGGATACACCAATGCCTTTCTGTGCTTCCTCTACTTATCTTTATAAGACTTGCAGCTGGCAGTAAAAGCTTTAAACCAGCTTTAAGGATGGTAAGAATTACTGCATCATTAGTCTGCAAATGCTCTGAAGCAAGGACTTCTAGTAAAGGCCTAGAATATAAACCCCACGGTATGGGTCCTGCAATTTATATGCTGCACACTCACTGGTGCTGGGACCCTGATTAAACACTGTACTGTAAGGTGCAGCATCTGATGTAGCTGTTTGTTCTGCTTGACCCAGATGAAGAGAAGGCAACTGGGGGATCTGAAATAAATTCAGATCAGACTGATGCGCATCTGGCCAGCAGTATTCGCGCTGATGGCAAATGTCCTCACGCTGCAACCTCACTGGTGCTGGGACCCTCATTAAACACTGTACTGTAAGGTGCAGAACCTGATGCAGCTGTTTGTTCTGCTTGACCCGGATGAAGAAAAGACAAATGGCAATCTGAAATAAATTCAGACCAGACTGATGCGCATCTGGCCAGCAGTATATGCGCTGATGGCAGATTTCCTTCAATTATTTTTATATTACTAAACTGTAAGTATCTAAGGTAAGATTTTCTGAAATTAACAAGTTTGTAAGCTCTTTGAGCAAGACATCTCATTACCACACTAGATTGTAAATACAGATCCTGCTCCAAGAGCCCACAGACATGTGCAGTGAGGTCATATCATTTCTTGCATTTCTGTCACGCTTTTTCTTTACTTTCTCATTTCATAGAAATCTTTAGCTTTAATTTGGTTCTGTATGTTTAAAGCTTTCTGTACTTTTCAAGGCTTACATAGTCTTGTCGGTGTTAAGTACCATCGACATAACAGTTTTAAATGGATTTCCTGTATTTTGGCTGAAACCGAAGAGTGCTTAGTCATTTTAAAAGCTCTCATCCATGTGTCTTCATCTATATCTTGGTTGAGCTCTTTTTGCCAAGAAATTGTGTATGAGGGGAGAGATGAGGAGGGGGTTTTGACCGTTATTTTATATAGTTTAGAAATCAAATGCCCTGGATAGGTCTGTTGAATGCATAATTTCTCAAAGCATGTGGGTTCTCTTCCAAAGTCCTTTTTGTGCTTGTGGTGAGAAATGTAATGAACTAACTGGTTGTAGTGGAGCCATGAGGAGAAGATCTCTCCATGTGCCTCTGCGAGGTTTGCATGTGTTTTCAGTTTACCCCCTCTGAGGAAGCGTTCTGTGAAACGCGCGTCAGGAGTCCAGCAGGAGTAGCTGTGTCTCTCCTGTCTGTCGCTTTTAACTTGCTTACCTAAGTTCAAATAAGAATTAATGCCTTTAAATTTTTCTTGATGCATGGTGCCCACTACCAATATTAAGAGTTAATACCTAAAAGTAATTCAGCCCTCGGATTGTAAGGGCTTAGCTTACTCTAGATTATCTCTCTTGTGGGCCCATGTTAATTAATATTTTTGCCTATTTAGCGAATCTATAATTATTGTTGACTGGGTTTAAGCTTTTTTAACTTTTTTTGGCTACTACTGTGTGAATGTTTGTTCCTAGTTTAATGAATAAAGACTTAAAGTATGAATGATATGGAACTTTTTAATATATAGAGTAATCCTATATCCAATTCACCATTTGGAGTTAATATCAATACTACTTTTGTGGAATTCTTTGCTATCAATTCTTATCTGATATAAATTGGATGGATCCTGTATTTAGACCATAGGGTTGTGAGATTTTATATCCTATTTGGTGATATGGGGAGTATCCAGTATTTTTGTACAGATTGTAGTGGACAGCCGGCCTAAAATACCGGACACCCTATTTGTATGGTTCAGATCAACTATAACTAATATAAAATTGATACAGACATAAGGCTTCTAAATGTGGGGAATCTACTATTAAGTAATGACAGACCTAGCACCTGTAGTTTCTTAGCTACACTGCACAATTACATATGCTAATTAGTATGTGTAATGCTTGTGGGATACTCCTCTATCAGACCGAACTCGGCCAGTAGTCTTGTTATCCAGGCATTGAACCGGAATGATAGGGAATATCCCAGAGCATAGAAAGTTAGTAAGATGAGGAGAGCGGCACTCACCATAGGCAGGACAGTCCCCAGCGGCAACGGCAGAGCAGTCCAAGGACACACCACTAGAATGATCAGGCAGGCAGGGTTCGGCAACAGTAAAGCAGTCCAAGGGCACACCACTAGAATGGTCAGGCAGGCAGGGTTTGGCAACAAAGAGGCAATCCAGAACAACAGGGGTTAATGAGCAGAGTAGTCAGACTGGCAGGGATCAGCAGCAGTATATCAGTCCAGCAATTGAGGGGTTAAACAGGCAGAGTAGTCAGACAGGCAGAGTTCAGCAGCAGTAAATCAATCCAGCAATTCAGGGGTTAAACAGGCAGCATAGTCAGCAAACAGGCAGGTTCAGCAACAAATATCAGTCCAGCAGATTAAGGGTTAAGGCAGGTAGAGTAGTCAGTAAACAGGCAGGTTCAGCAACAATGGTATTAGCTATATGGAATGATCTGTCACACCCAGGAGCACACAGAGTAACACCTATATTTGGGCAGTAACAGATCGTTAATCCCAGTGGTCTGCCCGGCATCTGGAGCATGCGGCGATGACGTCAGCACCGCGCGCATCCAGAGCCGACACTGCCCCTGACGATGAGCTGAGAAGGAGACACCGTGCCCTAGCAACAGCTAGAGCGGCGTGACAGTATGGCTGGTAACCCCAGAAGTAATCACATGACATGATCCTGAGGCTCAGCCATAGCTCTGTAGATATTACCAGACCAAAGCAGTTCATGACATTTTAATAATCTATTCCCAACATATAAGCATTGGAAACTCAGGATTTATAATGGGAGTTTTGTTAGAACTTAAAGGGGCAGTAAACACCTTGTAATTACAAGGCATTTGTTACCATCCTACAGAATAACAAATACAGTTCCAAATCAATGTACAATTTTCAGAGCTAATTACATGAAAAGTGGCAACATAAAGAATGAGTATATTTCAAAGTTGTTTTATTATGCATAATTAAACATCTTATGTTAAAGCTACACTTATAACAGGCTAAACTGACAGTCATGGTATAATGTGATGCCTGGTTGTCATGGTGACAGTCTTAAGGGAGTGACTTGTGATGCAGCAGTTATGTCACAAAACCAACTGACAACACAAAGCAACCACCCTCATAACTGCTGCTCACTTTACTAGAGTTGCCAGACTGATCCTGCTGAGCTTCCGTAATCACTGACATGTAAATATTAGTTATCTAATATCTTTATTTCACAGCTAGCACATTACAGTACAGTTTGGCTTTACAACTACAACTCTGTATATGTTCTGGTGAGAAGAACAGTAACTACCTCCAACACAATGCAAATGGCATCCGGTGGGAGCTGCAGGTATGAACACCAATTACTACAGGTAGTGTTACCATGATCACCCCAACTCAGTAACTGAATAATACTAAGTCATCTTTTTATACACTGTAAAATAATACAGATAAATTACAGAAGTAATAGCTTAAACTTTGTAGCTTCCTATGGGCACCAGACCCAAAACATAGCATACAAACCTTACATAATAATGATCAATATTATCTTCACACCTTTATTTAAAAAATATATATTATATTAAATATAATATAATATTTAAAAATAATTATTTTAAACATAATATAGCATGATAAGTATTATAGCCAAAACTGTAGGATACACCAATGCCTTTCTGTGCTTCCTCTACTTATCTTTATAAGACTTGCAGCTGGCAGTAAAAGCTTTAAACCAGCTTTAAGGATGGTAAGAATTACTGCATCATTAGTCTGCAAATGCTCTGAAGCAAGGACTTCTAGTAAAGGCCTAGAATATAAACCCCACGGTATGGGTCTGCAATTTATATGCTGCACACTCACTGGTGCTGGGACCCTGATTAAACACTGTACTGTAAGGTGCAGCATCTGATGTAGCTGTTTGTTCTGCTTGACCCAGATGAAGAGAAGGCAACTGGGGATCTGAAATAAATTCAGATCAGACTGATGCGCATCTGGCCAGCAGTATTCGCGCTGATGGCAAATGTCCTCACGCTGCAACCTCACTGGTGCTGGGACCCTCATTAAACACTGTACTGTAAGGTGCAGAACCTGATGCAGCTGTTTGTTCTGCTTGACCCGGATGAAGAAAAGACAAATGGCAATCTGAAATAAATTCAGACCAGACTGATGCGCATCTGGCCAGCAGTATATGCGCTGATGGCAGATTTCCTTCAATTATTTTTATATTACTAAACTGTAAGTATCTAAGGTAAGATTTTCTGAAATTAACAAGTTTGTAAGCTCTTTGAGCAAGACATCTCATTACCACACTAGATTGTAAATACAGATCCTGCTCCAAGAGCCCACAGACATGTGCAGTGAGGTCAGATCATTTCTTGCATTTCTGTCACGCTTTTTCTTTACTTTCTCATTTCATAGAAATCTTTAGCTTTAATTTGGTTCTGTATGTTTAAAGCTTTCTGTACTTTTCAAGGCTTACTGCTATGAGATATACAAATCATCTCTGTGAAACTAGAACTTGAATCATAACACCAACAATAAGGCATAATTACACTTACACTGCTATAACTTTAATAAACTGATGTTAAATCAAATTGAATGGCTTAAATCCAATCTTACTGCACATATCTGTCTTATGTAATAATGTTAAGGATCTTGGCAAAGAGAATACAATGATATGATTAATATGTTTGCACTTATATCCTCAATCAGAGGCGTAACTAGAAACCACAGGGCCCAGGTGCAAGAATCTAAGAAGGGCCCCCCCACCACCCCTCCCCCTCCAAAAAAAGGTGAATTTAATACTTTTTTTTTTACATTTAACACAGAAAAAAATGTGAATCAGATTACATGTCTGCAAAAGGAGGTACCCTGTGCCCACAGTCTGTGAGATGGTCTGACCCCCCTATTACTGTATATAGTGACACTATTTAACCCCCCAGTACTGTATATAGTAAGTTAGTGACACAGTCTGTAATCTGCCGGTGAGATGGCTGGCCTGACCCTACCTGCCCAGTACTTTATAAAGTGACCACAGTAGTCAGTGACATGGTCCACCCCCCCATACTGTATATAGTGGTACTGTATAGTGACACTGTTTACCCCCTGCCCCCCCATGCTGTAGTAACAAGGTCTGTAATTTGCTGGTTCCACAAACATACACAAACACACACATGCATAAATACACACACAGTCACATACATACACACACATAAACACCAATGGGTAAAACAGAAATACTAACCCCTGTAGTCATGTCACACTCACATGATATCAGTGCAGGCAGTGGTAGGTTAACGTTTTTTTATTTAAAAAAAAAAAATTATACATTTTTTTTTTTTTTTTTTTTTAGCTGGGCCCCCACCCACAGGGGCCCAGTCGCACCTGCGACCTCTGCACCCCCTGTAGTTTCGCCCCTGTCCTCAATGCAATGCCTTGACGTAGGGACACCAATAAGCACCTTGCAGCTGGTTTATAATTTTATCTGAGAACTACAACAACCTGGAACAAGGACTACCATATCTGTGACAGTAAACTTGAATGTCTACAGTCACCGTGGGACAAGTACTACTGTTGGATTTTTGAAGCAGAGAGTCCTAGTGAAGCACAAGATTTGATAGGTCATGGGATGGTCCTGTATTTTATACCTCAGAATAGAAATTGAAAAAAAAAACTGCATTAAAAGGTACAGTGTGTCATGCACCTATGTTCTTGCATTGGATGAAAAATCCTTACAAGATGTGCATAGCCTGATTCATATCTGGCAAGCAGTATAACGAACACTGGGATACTCTATGGCAGTGGCAGGAAGATTGAAGATTTCAGAGGGACTAGTGTTATGTCACATGCTGAGTGCAGTCTTACATCAGGGTTTTCTTTTATTTCTCTACACTGTAAGTGCCCAGAGGTAAGTTTTCCTTAAATACAAGATTGTAAGCTCTTTGAGCAAAGCACTGAAACACTAGATTGTAAGCTCCTTGGAACAGGGTCTGCACTTACACCATGGAAATCCTTTAGAGCAGGGACTCCCATTGTACCAAATAAATGTATTGTTGTTAATAGAGTGAGATAAACCCTCCATTTAATTACTTCAGCAAGGAATAAATATACAATGCATAGAATATACAAATTATCCCACAGAGTATTACTAATTCAAAATGCATTTTAATATGGCACCCCTTATGCTCCTGTCAGTTTAAACCAGTAGTATAGCAAATTGTGAAATACATGAGGCTTAAATAACCCAGCATCAACCATAGGCAGCCTGTTTCGCTACTTTGGGACTCTCTCACTCAAGTCATTATGGTTGATGCTGATGTCCTCGAGCATTCCACCCTTTGCTACAGGGCTGCCCATTATATTGAAATGGATTTTGAATTGTAAGTGTTGCAATTTTGCACAGATAAGTATATTTATTTTTTGCTAGGATTAATACAATGGAGGAATGAGCCCCAAACGGGCCAAACAGGCTGTCTATGGTTGGTGCTGCTGTTCTGCTCAAGCATTAATTTCACGCTTTGTAAGTGTGGTTACAAAAATTAATGTAATCATCAGCAAAACTGGCATATAGCCGTAAACCCAAAATCAATGCTTGAGTCCAATAACATAGCACCTACATCATACTGAAGAGCCCCAACAAGGGCGAAACAACCTGCATATAGTGAAGTGAAAAAACACTTTACATTTGTAGTATTACAATATATTATTCCCCTGCAAGACACCACTCTTTTTGTACTGGGTTTGTATGTAAGCAGAACTACTATAGAATAATAAGGCTTCCATATATCATAAGATTCGAAATTTTGCCTGATTTCCAAGTGCCCTTGACATAGTAAAAGGGTTCCAACTTAAAACTATTAAATGGTCAGATGTTCTGCACATATCTGCAATAAATATGTTTGTATATTTAAATATGAGGACACAAAGAATATCTGTTTATGATAGCAGCAACTGGATCACCCGAATCACCCAGCAGCAACTGGATCACCCTGCATCACCCGAAAACCCCTAGCAGTTACGTCCATGCTTAATTCAGTGCAGGCCTCCATTTTTACCAAGTTGCCTACAAGCTCATCATACTGTAACACACCTAGTAAAGAAGGCTTATTTACAATATACTGAGAACTTGAAAATCAGCCCTATTAAAACTTAGAAATCAGCTATTTAGATATTTTAAATTGCTCTTTTGTCTGGTGCCAGATCAAAGTAATTGCCAAAGAAAGAGGATAACTACATTATTTGTTTACAAACTGAATAATAAAGTATGCATTTTTGCACGTCTAGTAATATCTTTGCCTTGATAAAACAATATAAATGTTCTAATTCTTGAGAGCATTTATTGTTAAATGTTTGCTGTACACTACAGGTTACATCGTATGGGACCTACTAAAGGGATATAAAACCCATTTTTGTTCTTTCCGGATTCAGATAGAATATTACAGGCAATTTTAAATGATTTTCCAATTTACTCCTATTATCAAATGTGCTTAATTCCCTTGATATACTTTGCTAAATTTACAAAACACATCAACATTTAAAAGTACAGTTACACTCATAATAACACTATCTGATACAAAAATATTAAGTAAAAATATTGCATTAAAAAGTTAAAAGGTCTCAAAGATATGAGGTCTCAGGTGTTATATATAAAAAAAGACTGCAAAGGGGTTTAACATAGAGATACATTCATACACATGCCTAAATATGTATATGTATGTATGTATGTATGTGTATATATATATATATATATATATATATATATATATATGTGTGTGTGTGTGTGTGTGTGTGTGTGTGTACATATGTATTTATATTTGTATATACGTATTTACAGAATATAAACACTTAAATACATATGCATACACATATAGACATATATATATAAGTGCATTGGAGCCCTTTGCAATTAAGTAGATGAAAACATGAAAAACATATTTATGCAATATTCATAAGTGTTTAACTGTGTATTTACTATATAAATCTCACATTCCAATGTTTTTGCACAATGGGGAATATGTTCTATGTATTTTTAAATAGATATTCCTATATATCTAGACCTATATATAATCAAGTTTATATACATATATATATATATATATATATATATATATATATATTTGTGCAAATATCCATCAGATATACATTTAAATATCTCTTTAAGAATACATAGAACATATTCTGCTATCCATTAGATTATGAAAGATGCAATATTATCTTCTTATGTTATGCTTTTAAATAACCGCCATCGTGTTTGTGTGACTTGTGGGTGCTAGGTATTTTTCAGCTAAATTGAAGTCTATGGGGGAATGCGATTTTTTATTCGCAACTACTCAAAGTCTATTTTTTACTGTGACGTTATGAACATGAGAGAGCAAACTTTTTACTTTCAACTCGTAATATGAGCCTGAAACTCTGAGAGCAAAAAATAACTAAGATGTCATTTAATCCCCTTGGTTGCCAGTAACACATGTACAGAGCAGTGATGTAACCCCCTTGGCTGCTAGAGGTACCCACCCAGCAATGATTGACCACCCTCATGGTTGCCTGTAACACATATAATAGAAAATGCACAGTGTGACTTCTTTTTGAGCCATATTTCTAATGCAGAAAGGCCTAGAAGGTCCTTTACATTTAGCTGACAGGGGTCGTTAAAAATACTGGAAATTTAAGTGTCCAGTATTTTTGTACAGATTTTACTGGACAGCCTGTTAAAATACTGGACTGTCCGGATGAATAATGGACACTTGGCAACCCTATCTACTAGCCGTGTGCCCAGTAAGTATAAACTGACACCTCTACTAGCGATGTGCCCAGTCAGTATAAACTGACACCTCTACTAGCCATGTGCCCAGTCAGTATAAACTGACACCTCTACTAGCCGTGTGCCCAGTCAGTATAAACTGACACCTCTACTAGCAGTGTGCCCAGTCAGTATACACTGACACCTCTACTAGCCATGTGCCCAGTTAGTATAAGCTGACACCTCTACTAACCATGTGCCCAATCAGTATAAACTGACACCTCTACTAGCCGTGTGCCCAGTCAGTATACACTGACACCTCTACTAGCCATGTGCCCAGTCAGTATACACTGACACCTCTACTAGCCATGTGCCCAGTCAGTATACACTGACACCTCTACTAACCGTGTGCCCAGTCAGTATACACTGACACCTCTACTAGCCATGTGCCCAGTCAGTATAAACTGACACCTCTACTAGCCATTTGCCCAGTCAGTATAAGCTGACAGCTCTACTAGCCGTGTGCCCAGTCAGTATACACTGACACCTCTACTAACCGTGTGCCCAGTCAGTATACACTGACACCTCTACTAACCGTGTGCCCAGTCAGTATACACTGACACCTCTACTAGCCATGTGCCTAGTCAGTATAAACTGACACCTCTACTAGCCATTTGCCCAGTCAGTATAAGCTGACAGCTCTACTAGCCGTGTGCCCAGTCAGTATAAGCTGACACATCTACTAGCCATGTGCCCAGTCATTGTACACTGACACCTCTACTAGCCATGTGCCCAGTCAGTATACACTGACACCTCTACTAGCCGTGTGCCCAGTCAGTAAAAACTAACACCTCTACTAGCCGTGTGCCCAGTCAGTATAAACTGACACCTCTACTAGCCATGTGCCCAGTCAGTATAAACTGACACCTCTACTAGCGATATGTCAGTCAGTATACACTGTCACCTCTACTAGCCATGTGCCCAGTCAGTATAAACTGATACCTCTACTAGCTGTGTGCCCAGTCAGTATAAACTGACACTTCTACTAGCGATATGTCAGTCAGTATACACTGACACCTCTACTAGCCATGTGCCCAGTCAGTATAAGCTGACACCTCTACTAGCGATGTGTCAGTCAGTATACACTGACACCTCTACTAGCCATGTGCCTAGTCAGTATACACTGACACCTCTACTAGCCATGTGCCTAGTCAGTATAAACTGACACCTCTACTAGCCATGTGCCCAGTCAGTATACACTAACACCTCTACTAGCCATGTGCCCAGTCAGTATAAACTGACACCTCTACTAGCCATGTGCCCAGTCAGTATAAACTGACACCTCTACTAGCCATGTGCCCAGTCAGTATACACTGACACCTCTACTAGCCATGTGCTCAGTCAGTATTAACTGACACCTTTACTAGCCTTCCCTTAGGCCATGTATATTTGATGAATGATTAAAATCCATGTTTTTCTTGGTGCTTTTAATTAATCAGTGTTAGTAACAAAGATATAATTTCCTCTACAGCTGGTGTAGGAGATCAGATGAGATCTGCACAAGTTTGTCTGATACCAAATAAAGTTGTAGCCCCACCTGGTGGTACAATGTGGCTGTACTCGGAAATTGTTTTGAAAGATCAATTATTTCAAAAAGAATAATCATCAAATATTAGTGAAAAATATCAAGGCATATAAGTTGGTTAACTAGTAAATATTACTGATATACTATCTAATGTAGATTTCACAGTTATAAATGTGTCCAAATCTAATGAGGTTAGTAGGATTAGAATTGATTGGGTAACATTTATATGTGACATTCCCTTCTTAAAGTGAAAAGTAAACTATCAATCACCTCTATGCTGGAACGTAAAATACATATGAAATTATGTTGACTTTAATTCATGATTTTTTTTATATACCGTATAATCTAATAAGGTCATAATTGTACCTTTCAATCCGCTTTTGTATATCGCCATTTCTCCGCCTGGATAAAAAAAAAATATTTTTATATGACGAATATTGTCTTAAAGATTCTTATTGGTCCCCCAGTGGCTTCTGAAAATCATGCCCCCAACTTCAACTACGCATGCGTGTCTCATTGGATTTTCATCCCTGTATAGAAGAGCGTTCATGAGACATGCATGCGCAATATCCTCAATAGGGAAATAATACAAGCAGGGGAATAGTTTTTAAAATAAACGATAAGTAAATTATTTTATTATAATATACTTAGACAAAGTAAGCTTATATATTTATTTCAAAATATTAGAATATAATAATTAGAGAAGTATAAACTATATTGGTAATCCGTATCACTCATGCACAATACATGTTGCTTCTCGCTCAGGAGCGTGCACAGATGAACACGTAAGAGCGGGTGGGACCGCTCTTACTTGTAAAATAGCCGAACCAGGAAATTAGCGTGGGGGGGGGGGGGCAGAGGAACATCAGAGATGGTATGTTATAAAAATCGATCATATATAAAAAATAACAAGGAATTAAAAATAATTAGCGACTACATATAGTGTTATAAGAGGAATCCATGGTATTAAGTATGTTGGTGAAAATTAACTTTCACTTTAAAGGGGCATTGTACTGTGAAATGTTCTCCACTTTAATGTGTTTCCAAACATCCATTTAGAAAAGCTATGAAAACAGGAGATAAGTCCTCCCAGTAGGGGATGGTAAAGAGAGAGATTTTTGTATCTGAATTAGATGGTATTGCTCCTTTACCCACCATCTTTAATTAGCATTTAATTACCTAACTATTAGACTCTGTATACAGAATGAGATAACATGACCAGGTCTGCTCTTTCTACAGGGACAGCCCATTTAAATAGGCATTTCCTTGAGAACATAGATTATGGTTTTCATGAGCAAAAACAGCTATTTCAAATATGAAAATATAGAAAATATATAGAAACAATTTCCAATACCTTTAATAATCTCAGTAAGTATAACATGTAATTTGGAACCCATTAAGTGGACACAAATATTTACAGTACAGTGTCCCATTAATTAGAAGAAAAATCACTTCTTTATTCTTAATTCTAAAGGCAAATATGTAAATCCCTTGTCCATACACAGTCGGGAGGTTATAAAGTATATTAATATTACAGTGTTGGTTATGCACAGCTGGGGAATGGGTAGTAAAGGTGTTAATTATCTTTTTAAGCAAAAAGCAAATGCTGTAAATTGCAAATCAAATTTTTACCCAGAATCAATGTTTAATATTTCTTTAACGGTGGCATCTCAAGAATGTTCTTATGGGGGGGGGGGGGGGCACTTGCAGGAGGCCCATCAGTTTTTGTGGGAGGGACCACAACGGAGTGGGGCAGATGGTCATTGGGTGGGGTGTTCTGTGTGCGTGGTCAGGTGGAGCTATGAGGAACCTGAACAAAGTGGTAGTGGGCAAATGAGGGTTGATCCCAGTTAGGGGGGCCAGCTATTATGTTGGGGGGGTTTGTGCCACCCTGGTGACGCCAATGTTCTTTAGGTCCGTAAAGGCTATTATAGTAAAAAAAAATGACATGCTCTAATTCGTTAAAGCATATACTTTTAAGACTAGCAACTCTTCACCTCTATATGTTTAAGCCCTGCAAAGGGGCTACCTACATAGTAGAAGTGCCGCTCGAAACCCACAGAGTACTGCCAGTTCTGAGCGGAAACTGCAGTTGATCTAGTCAGCAGCGCAAGTTACACTGCTGAATCATACAGGGATTAACTAACGAATAAGAGCATGTCATTTTTCAACTATATTGGCCCTTTAATGTAATGTTTAACAATATTATCATGCCAGTTTTTTCACCAGCTCTGATAAAGTGCTCTTGCACAAAATGCGTAGGACTATCTGCTTTTTGCAAGTTCCTCTGTAATTACACATTTGAACAACCCTAATAAAAGTGTAGTCATATAGTTCCAAGGTGAGGACAGAGTGTTGGTGGTTTGTGGGTGGAGTTTGAAAATTCTGGTGCAAAGAGCAGCGATTAATGGGACATTAAACACTTTGAGATGGTAGTATAAAATGTCAAATTGTACATATAAAAAAACCTCTACAATATAATTAAATTATTTATTTTGTTCCCTTTTCCTGTAATTCCATTCTGAAATTGAGAGCTTTTCAGTTCCTGTTAGAAATGGAAGTGCAGAGCACTGTTATATTCCACATATAAATACTGACCTATTTATAACTGACCCTAATTGGCCACAGCAGAGAAGGTAACACAAGTTACAACATGGCAGCTCCCACTGTTTTATAGACACTAAACCTTTACACTTATTTTGTCAATATTTAAACAACTAATGAAACTTTAAAACATACATCTACGTGTTATTCTCAGACTAATCTATCTTTCTATCTGGCATTTATTTAGTGTTTAATGTCCCTTTAAAGGTGGGGTTTCTGCAGTCCCAAACAATTTATATAAACCAGATCCTAAACAGGAAGAGAAAAAGTGGGGGTTGGGACATCAGGAAGGGCAGAGCCAAAGCAATCCCACAAAATGTGTGACGGTTGGCAGCGTTGGGAATACAATTATAGCCGATTTAGTCCTTTTCTTCCTTTAGAAGCCTTGAAAGGATCTCTTCACACATGTACAGGCAGCGAGGGACATGAAAGCATCCTGCAGGGGAGAAACGTTATTTTTAATTTTATTTAAAAAATATATATTTACTACAAACTGAATAAAACAAATTGTACTTTTGGTCAGATGCACTTTATTAAATGAAATGATTAATTAAAGGGATAGTCTAGTCAAAATGAAACTTTTCATGATTCAGATAAAGCGTGTCACATGCAACTTTGTATTTTAAATTTACTCCAATTATCAATTTTTTCTTCGTACTCTTGGTATCTTTATTTGAAAAAAAAAAAAAAAGAATGTAAGCATAGAAGCCGGGCCATTTTTGGAAGCGCTTGCTGATTGGTGGCTTCATTTAGAAACCAATCAGCAAGTGCTACCCAGGTTCTGAACCAAAAATGGTCCGACTCCTAAGCTTACATTCTTGCTTTTTCAAATAAAGATACCAAGAGAAGAAAACAATTGATAATAGGAGTACATTAGGAAGTTGCTTAAAATTGCCTGCTCTATCTGAATCATGAAAGTTTAATTTTGACTTGAGCATCCAGTTAGCCAATAGGGTTGCCTGTGTTGGCGCTAGCCATGGTTCAGTGCAATTGTGCGTTAAAGGGATATGAAACCCATTTTCTTTCTTTAGAAAGAGCGTGCAATTTTTTTTTTTTTGTGTGTGTAGTGTTATATAAAAATATTTAAATCAAAAATAAGTGTCCCTTGTTGGAGCTTATCTTGCCCCTGCAGACCAAGATCTTAGATTGCAGGCCCTTACTCGCTTATAGTATAGTCTAGCTCATAATCTCACAACACCAAGTATATCACCTCCTATTAACACACTACTAATATCTTATCTTACAATTAAAACAGCATTACTCAATTTTTACATAGTATCTAAAAACATCTATCCAATAAGGCTTTATGTTGCCAAATTTCAATAAGGTTTCAAAACATTTGCACCTGCCCCTATTGTATTACCCTTATTTCCATTTTACATCAGACATATATGCCTCCATGCCTCTTGGAGGATAGTCAGGGCCGGATTTCCCATTAGGCACAGTAGGCATGTGCCTACAGGTGCCTTGCAGTGAAGGGCGCCTGCCTGTCAGTAATAACATTTTTTTTTTTTTTTTTGGTGAGGGCAACAGTTGAGGGAGCCATGAAGGAGAGAGGGGCAAAGATTAAAACTAAACACCTCCCATTTTTGCCAGGCATGTTTAGTTTAACTTCTGTTGCCTCACACAGCCAAGCTCCATGCTGATGTGTAGCAGACACTTTTTGTTGAGGAATGAAAGCTTCAGAACAACAGGTTGGGACTGTACAAGGCTTCTAATGCTGCCTAGAATGACAACATAACAAGCAGAGCACTTTAACCCTTGGCTACCAGAGAGGGTTGCAGTGTATTCACTTGTTATGTGCTGTAGGGCATTTTGATAGCCAGGGGGTTAAATTCTGCTTCAGGATGAATGTTTTTGTTCTATAAAGGCCTTGGAGGTGAGGAGGTTATGTGGGACTAGCTGCTCTGCTCTTTATTACAAGCTGCCAATTGTGATTTACAGCCTTTAGGGCACTTTGACAACAAAGTTTGTAGACTGTAAGGCTGTAAAATGTGTATGTGTGTAAACCACTCACATGGCATATTTGTTTGTATGTATGTGTAGTATATATATATAATTATATATATATATATATATATATATATATATATATATATATATATATATATATATATATATATACACATACACACACATCACATTAAAAATTGTTAATCTGTTCTTTTATCAAGTAAGTGTGGCATGTTTGTGTTTTGTAGTAAATTGAATTTCTAATTTTAAACACATTTGTTGACCCCTGGATTACATATAATCTACAACATTCATGTAGTGGAAAAAATACCTATATTTTATATTTTCTTCCACTGGCTGCAAAGGTTGCTGATGAACTTGCATGCTGCTAGTTTTAATATTTGCTATTGTTTACACAAAACTGTGTTTAACTCCAAACTAAATGTTAAGCACATAGTCAAAGTCATCTCCAGAAAAGCAATACACTAATGGCTTGTCAATAAACATGTCCTATTGAGCCCATCTGGGTCTGCACAGATGTGTATTGCTGTCTCAGAACTGACATTGACTATGTGTTTAACTCTTTTGCAAGAGGCTAACACACTTCTGTGCAAGCACTAGTGCAATAATAAAATGCCCTAGCAAACTGTCACATTTTATGTCCCTTTAAATAGGGTTTTCTTTAGAATATTTTGCATTAAAAGTTTAACATGATTTGTTTTTGTTATACATAATAGAAATTGTATGGCCATTTGAGTCAAGTGAATACTGATTTTTGGTGTAGCTTCCATTACAACAAATATTGCAATTGGTGTGTGTATTTGTGTATCTCCATAAAAGGGAAAATGTAATTTTACATCTAATATTTATTTTTAGTTGTCCTAAATAATAATAAAAAAAAGTCCTAATTTTTTTGCACTTTTTTTGGGGTGTGTGTGTGGGGGGGGGGGGGGCGCTTCAGGTTTTTGTGCCTACAGGCACCTGAGATGTAAATCCGGCCCTGAGGATAGTTCAAACTTTACAGAGAGGTATGAGGAAAATAGCGAAAATAGTGAGACAGATCAAAAACTGAAATACTATTATAACCACTGCACAGTAGTTTATGTCCAACAGAGTCTCTCTTTTCCCTTCTGTATATCTATCTTCTTCTTCCTCTATTCACATCAAGCTTCCTCCACTTTTTGAATCTTTCCTGCTTTCAGACTTTCAGGCTCCTTATCACCCTTATGTGTTGTCCTGTGGCGTAGTACCTGTATTCTGGGTGGTAGCCACCTATATGTTAACCGGTCATTAGACAGCTCTGCAATCAGATACCACCTAACAGGTACCGTCCCCCTTTTTTTTTTGAAGGCAAAAATTGATACGTAGTGCACCCGCAGTAACTAGTCTGCAAACTGTCCTCTTTGGTAATTCCTCTTGAGAGGCCCTTAAGGATCCCGCACCCCCCTTGGAGTAATATTATTAAACCACAACCTTTAGGCCGAGGCTACCACTACTGTTGCAAATATTCCCAATGATGTTACAATATGTGGATTCTGGCCTCGCCTGTTCCAGCTCTTTAATCGTCAAATGGATAATTGTGCCTGTTATAAATTGTACTATAGATGTACCCAGAATCAAGTCATATATACAGCACACAGTCTTCTTAATAAGAAGTATACTTGCGGTTACTCAGGGGGGTGCCTCCATGGATTTTCTGTAGTGCAGCCTCTTATACTCCGCTATTGTGGGTAGCTGTCTCCTCGTTACCAAAAACTTGAGCAGCGTGTGCCTCAGATCCCACGTGCTCCAGTCGGGTACTCCTGCGGTGCTTCTGTTTAAGCCCGTGTATGTGGCTAGTAACGGCTCCCCTTCTCTGTTGTGGCGGACCGTCTTTTACCTGGGCTCCCAGTGTTCCAAACAGCTGGCCGCGGCGAAATCGGCCCAACGCCTCAGTTCAGACTTCCAGCGCCTGCCAGCCGCAAATGCTGGCTTGCACGCCCAATTTGGTGTGAATGCCTTCCAAACAAGGGCAATAGGCGATGCGGTGCTAGAAAGTTAGCTCGGGATGCTCCGTCGGCGTGTACGCTGGCGTGTTCCCTAAGCTCCGCCCCGGAAGTCGATGCTAAGAGCATGCAATTTTAATCAACTTTCCAATTTACTTCTATTATCTAATTTTCTTCATTCCCTTAATATCCTTTGTTGAAAAGCATAGCTAAATATGCTCAGTAGTTGCTGATTGGTGGATGCCCATGGATGCTTCATGTGATTGGCTCTCCCATGTGCTTTGCTATTTCTTCAACAAAGAATACCTAAAGAATGAAGCAAAGAATTGTATTCTATATCTGAATCATGAAAGAAAAATTGTGGGGTTCATGTCCCTTTAAGGTTATTTGCAGTGAGGGAGCTGATGGTTAGGGATAATTGGGCCGGTTCATCAGATCAGTTGTTATGATAACTAGTGGTGGGGAAGGTCACAGTTAGGGTAATTGTACTGTGGGGAATCAGGAACAGTTATTTTTATATGCGGTGAGGAAAGTCACGAGTACTGTTAAATGTTCCGGGAGGGATTATGTTTATTTGAGGTGGGGAGGTTGTTATTTTGGTTAACTGTGCTGGTTGTGAAATTAAGACAGACTGGTTATATATAGTTGCTATTGGGGAGGTACCTTTTAGGGTTAATTATGCAGAGGTGGGGGATTGAGTCCTTTAATCTAACCGTAGTCAGATGATAGGATCATAGGAATCCTAGAGGTGTAAATAATATGAGCAGAAAATACAGCAGACTGATTTTTTTGTTGTTAAATTCTATATTTCCCACAATGTAAACCATTCTTTATTTATATAGAATGTCTGTTTTTTTTTTAGGGGGGGCTTACCTTTAAATGGACCACCTTTAATGGTAAGCGCGACTTTGCCTTCTCGATTCAGGTATCCAAACCACTCTCCATGTTCTAGGTCTGTAAACTGCAACACAAAGCAAGAACATGACATGTAACATATTTATCACAAGTACAACACTTACCAAGAGAATATTTGTTTGCAAACTTAAACCACAGCTACTCTGCAGTCTCCTTTTCATTGTAGGACTGTTAAAGGGACAGTCTACTCCAGAATTTTTTTTTTTTAAAAAGATAGATAATCCCTTTATGACCCATTCCCCAGTTTTGCACAACCAACACGGTTATATTAATACACTTTTTACCTCCGTGATTTCCTTGTATCTAAGCTTCTGCCAACTGCCCCCTTATTTCAGTTCTCAGCCAATCAGTGCCCTCTACTAAGTAACTCCACAGGGTGAGCACAATTTTATCTATATGGCACACATGAACTAATGCCCTCTAGCGGTGAAAAACTGTCAAATGCATTCAGAAATGAGGCGGCATTCAAGGGTTTAGAAATTAGCATATGAGCCTACCTAGGTTTAGCTTTCAGCAAAGAATACCAAGAGAACAAAGCAAAGTTGATGATACAAGTAAATTGAAAAGTTGTTTAAAATGGCATGCCCTATCTGAATCATGAAAGTTTAGTTTTGACTAGACTGTCCCTTTAATATATGATATTATGTAATACTGCTTAGTTTTGCTGTACTTTCAGATGAATTGTATTGCTCATAATCTGTGATCTGCGCTTCTGTTATTTCTGTTCCAAAATCTTCCTGGTGTAGCAGTGCACAAGAAGGGAAATCATTTCCATAAAAGAACATTTTTATGTATCATTCTATGTATCAGCAATAAAAGTGACAGTATATCATTTGAGATTTTAATATAAAATAGCTTTTTTTATGTGTAGTAAAGCATCTTTACAATATACTTTTATTATCATTTGCTTTGCCATATTTCCTTTAAAGGGGCATAATACTCATATGCTAAATCACTTGAAACTGATGCAGTATAACTGTAAAAAGCTGACAGGAAAATATCACCTGAGCATCTCTATGTAAAAAAGGAAGATATTTTACCTCACAATTTCCTTAGCTCAGCAGAGTAAGTTCTGTGTAAAAAATTATACTCAGCTGCAGGTAAAAAAAAATGAAGAAATGAACAGCAGCCAATCAGCATCAACAGTGCTTAGGTTGTGAACTCTTTTACTGTTATCTCATGAGATTTGACTTAACTCTCATGAGATTTCATTGTAAACTTCCTTACACTGAATAGGGAAATAAGATGAGTGTGCACAAGGCTCAATCCTTTAGCTGTCCCAGGACAGACATACTGATATGCTGCTTAGAAATCCTTTACAATGGGATGTGGCTACTGAGGAACTTTTGAGGTAAAATATCTTTCTTTTTTATATAGAGATGTTCAGGTGATATTTTCTAGTCAGCTTTTTACAGCTATGATGCATCACTTTCAAGTGTTTAAACATTTGGGTATTATGGCCCTTTAATTTAAGTCTAAAAATTAAAGGGACATTGATGTCACAATTATGCTTTTATGATTCAGATACAGCATGCAGTTTTTTTTTTGTTTTTTTTTTTTATTTTATAAACCAAAACAATTTACATAAATCAAATATCATACATTTACTATTTTGTACAAAAAACAAGAGTAAAGAATAAAATATAAGGCCATTGAAACACAATATATCAATATAGGCATACGAGAGAAAAAACAAAATTAGATTGATTTTTACATAGCCTGTAAATTTAAAGCTATATCAATTATACTTCATATTTCTTATATATTTATCCTTAGAAGTATCTAGAACCAAAATATAATTAATGCAAATCAGAAATAATACACTTATTGTTCATCTAGATCACAGAAAGAAATAGGAACAGAAAATACAAAGACTATGAAGTCATAGAATAGAGCAGTGACCTTGTATTAGTTGTGTCTAATCTATTTAGTCTTTTACGGCTAGATTTAGAGTTCGGCGGTAGATGGGCTGTTAACGCCACGCGTGTTTTATGTCTAACGCACGGCATTGTTTGACTCCGGTATTTAGAGTTAATATAAGACCATCTAACGATGCTCCTAACGCGTGTATGTCACACGCGTAATCCTGCCCGCGTTAGACAGTCTCCCATAGAGATCAATGGGAAAGGCAAAAAATAGCTTTTTTCACCTAACACTCGATCTCGCGAGAAATACGCACAGCTCGGTCATATGACGCATACCACATCATGCACAACAATAACACGCCGCAAATGTCACAACATCAATCAATCAACAAAGCACACAAGCATCCATAGTTGCCAACAGTCCCTGATTTCCAGGGACAGTCCCTGGATTTTGTTGTATGTCCCTGGATTTTTTTTGTCCCTGGAAATGTCCCTGAAAATCTCTTTTGCACAACATTTGTTGTTTGCATATATATATATATATATATATATATATATATATATATATATATATATATATATATATATATATATATATACACACACACATACACATATACAATTAGATAGATGATAAATAGATGTAGTATATTATTTAAATATAATTCATTCCTAATGGAATATTGTTATTATTATTGAATGGGTTCACATATTATTTGTCTTTCTAATTTTGATGCTGTGTTGTAAAAATAACCATATGCCCAGAATGTGTTCCAGAGAATGGGTAGGTGTAAGAGCTTGGTGCTGTAATCTGTATAATAAACTATGGATAAGTATAAATTATACTATTACTTTCAAATGGGTGTGTTTTGATTGCAGAACTGAGTGGGCGGAGCAGTTGAACAGTAGGTTGCCAATACTCCAGTAACCCGCTTGCTTGCTCTGCTGCAAAGTGTCCCTGGAATTTTTTTTTAAAAGTTGGCAACTATGAAGCATCACACATTCACAAGCGGGGGAAGTTTTAATACTATTTATACGGGGAATACGCATATACTTTAAGATGCGGAAAATCGCACAATAACAACAAGGATTAAAAAATATATACATACACTAAAAAAAAAATCGCATTCAATATCATTATATATTATGAAAAACATACATATACAACACTTCACGAAGAACACACCATCGCAAATTCACATTTAAAAAGAATACTATTGGACAATGTTAGAGAAAACGACCACTATGACATCATCGCATTCTACACATTCCACAAATACCAACTCAAAATGAGCATGCGCAAATTAACACACCTAATACACATTGCAATAATATTAATTGCTAATAAAGCACACCTGAACACTAATTACAATGGAAATTGGGACATCATTAAACATTTACACAGGGTATATAAGCACCACACAAGCAGGGCTTCTTTGACTGTGTTGCTGGTGGGTCTTTGGAGATTTAAGAATAGAGATTTTGCGATTTTTTGAGAGTGAGTTAGTGTTAGTGTGAGAGAGTCAGTTGGTAGTGTTAGCGTGAGAGAGTCAGTTGGTAGTGTTAGCGTGAGATAGTCAGTTGGTAGTGTTAGCGTGAGAGAGTGAGTGAGTTAGTGGGAGTTAGCGGGAGTGGGAGAGAGTCTGTTAGTGGGAGCGTGAGTGAGTTAGTGGGAGTTATTAGTGATAGTTGTTAGTGTGAGCGTCAGTTAGTGGTAGTTAGTGAGCGTTAGTGGGAGTGTTTGTTATTGAGAATTAGAAGTAGTGTTAGTTAGCGAGCGAGTGATTTATCTGTACACTTAACACATTTACACGCAAACACATTCAATACATACATACACTTATCAATAACACTACATACACTCCATACCCCCTACCCCCTCATACTACACTCCATACCCCATTCCTTGTAGTCCCATTCCCTTTCATCCCATTTACTCTTATCCCATACCCCATACCCATCCCATACCCATCCCCTAGTTACATTTAGTTTACATATCCTCCTTTTAGTCTTATTCTTTTCGTTTATTTAAATACTCCTTACCCTCTTTGTTTTTTTTTTACATCCCTCACACTTTAAGCACCTTTTTTGTCTTTTTAGTTCTTTATTTTGACCCCCTTTCATTTCATCACACTCACTTTTTTTTTATTATTTAGGGTTTAGTTTAGGGAGGAGATGGAGGCCAGGCAGGGGACAGGTAGAGGGAGGGGGAGAGGAACAGGGCAGGAAGGGGGGCAGGAAGGGGGGCAGGAAGCGGGGGTGGAAGCGGTGGGTGGACCCAGCCACTTGGTTCAAGATGACCAAGTGGCTGGGCCCAGTGGCGGTCAGAGTAGGGCTTCACAGTCCGGGAAACAGAGGGCATCGTCACAGGGGAAGGCCAAGGCGACTAGGGAGGCGAGGTTTACGATGGAGGAGAAGGAGGCCCTCGTAGAGGCCTATATGGCCAGGTATAGGATGCTGCAGCACCAGAAGACTACCCCGACTGACAGGAGGAGGCTCTGGAACGAGATTCGGAATGCAGTCAATGCAGTGGGTTGCCGGAACCGGGATATGGATTCCATCAAACATCGGTACCGGGACTGTAAACTTGAACTTAAAAAAAAGTTAAGCCTGGAGGCCCGACATGCCGCAGGGACCGGTGGCGGCCCTGCCCTTGAAATGGAGTACTGCAGATGGGAGGAAATGTTGCGGCCCAGCATCTCCGAGGTGGAAGTAGTCGGTATCGGAGGAATCGATACCGGGAACCTGCCACTCTCATCTGACGGTAAGCTCATTGAACAATAATTTCACATACGAATGTATTTCAATGGACACTATACGCAAACATTTACTTTCATGATTGAGGTAGCGAATACAATTTGACAAAACATTCAAATGTACTTATATTACATAATTTGATTCATTCTTGAGATATATTTTAATGAAGAAATAGCCATGCACACGGTGAAACAATCACAGGAGGCAGCTATATTCAGCTAACAATCAGAATCTTATAAACATATTTAGATATGCTTTTCAGCAAAGAATATCCAGAGAATGAAGCTAATTAGATAACAAAAGTACATTCGAAAGTTGATACTAAATGTATGCTTATAATCATGAAAGATAAAACATTGGGTTTCATGTGTTAAGGATCAGATTAATGCTATTACGCTGTTTACACGCATTCTATTACTTAGCGGTTACATCAGTATCTAGGCTATAGGTTAGGTGTGCATTTAAACAGACTGAAAACAAACGCAAAAACATTCACATTGACCAGATATCACAAACACTGTTTAGAAAAAGCGGAAATCGTATTGATTGTTTGTTAGATTTCAAAGTGGATTAATGATTCTGCATTTGTAATTGTATCGTAAGCTAAGTCATTTAAACCTTTATTTGCAAATATGCTAATATATACATTTCTTTTTTTATTTTTTTTTTAATATACAGAGTCTGGGGACGAGGCAGCACAGCCTCCTGCATCTCCCCGGGATGAGAGTGGTGGTGAGGAATTCCCACTTCGGAGGGAAGAGGCCCCCCGTGACGAACAGCGCACGGGAGATGATCAAGAGGCCCCGGAAGCACAGGAGGATGCCGCTGAAGCCGCGGAACCCGAGGTCCCTCAAAGACCCGCACTCCGCCGTGCACGGGCACCCCGCCGTGCACGGGTTCAACAGGCACAACAAGAAGAAATAGCGGAGGTGCGGGTTCTACTGGAGTACATAGACCAGATGCGTACCTCCCGGATAGAAAACATAGAAGGACGACGCAGAATACTTGATGGGCAGAATCAAATAATTCAAGGCCAAAACGAAATAATCAGTATACTGAATACAATACAAGAAGGACAAACAAGAATGTTCAATCTTCATCAGGAAATGTTCACATTATTCCGGGAGGCGCATGCTGGTCTACCTCCTGTTGCTGGGCCTCTTGTTGCTGGGCCTCTTGCTGCTGGGCCATCTCCTCCTGCCGGCCCATCTCATCCTCCTCCTCAGCCATCTACTCCTCCTCCTCCTCAGCCATCTTCTCCTCCTCCTCCTCAGCCATCTTCTCCTCCTCCTCCTCAGCCATCTACTCCTCACCTTGGTCGTCCCAGTACTCTTCCTTCCACTCCTCCCACAACAGCTCCAAGGAGGACTCTTCGGAGTCGGCAGTTGCCTCTCCCAGAGCCTCAGCCCCGTGGGAAGAGGGGAAGGAAGAGGAAGTAAGTATTTTTTTCCATCTTAAATTATTTTTTTTGGGTAATGGATAGGTATGTGATGATGTGGTTTTCATACACTTGTGGACCACACTCTGTATATAATCGACTTCTATGGGACCGGGTCCATGGAGGAAGATTCTTTGCAGAGTGTGGGTTATAAGTGTGTGAAAACCACATCATCACATACCTATCCTTGTTCATGATATTGATTGGTTTCTGTGATGTGATGTCCAAACTGTTTCCCGAATCGCTAACTAAATTACCATAACAATTATCCATGATGGCATATTACTGTTTGAATGCCAATAACACAGCTTAAAGGGACAGTCAGAAAATTATTGATTACAAAGAAAACACTGTATTACGCATTATAAAGTTTGAAACAACAAAACATGGAGAAATACATGTGTGACTTATGTGCTTACCCTTGTATCTATGACTATGAAAAATGACCACTTATTTGTTGTTCTGACATAACAACATTTTAGATATCAATGATCAATACATGGTCAATAATATGCTGTATGAGCACAAGATTTTACATATACAAATGCTATCCAAATGCCCTCTAGTGCTCAAATTGTATAATGATTACAAGCACTCTTCAAGATTTAAGAAATGAGCACACCAACCTCATAGGTTTAGATAGCAAATTTAGATAGCAAATGTTCAATTGTTGAGAAACATTTGATATCCTTGTTATTACAGAATTGACTTTTCGAATAATGTAAAAAAATTTTTTTTCGAAACTGTCCCTTTAACAACATTACATATGCTAACACATTTTAAGCTTGTTGCTATATCTACATGTACTTTGTCAAAAAAAATATTTGAAAATCACATTTATATTGACGTGTTAAATAAAGTCTATTTTCTTTAAGAGACATTATTGTGTTAATATTTTATTGTAACTATTTTTATTTTAACAATGAATATGGTTTAAAGTCCTTTTAGGAGTGGGGGGGTGAAATATGCTAACAAAAATATATTTGAAGATTAAACTATGTGGATCTCATACATGATACAAAAAAACAACATTTGCATTCAAGGGACAGTATCCTATATTTTTTACATAACTGTATGTAATAGACACTACTACAAACAACAAGATTAACATATACTGATAGCAATATTAAAAAGCTTCAAACACTTGCAAATAAAATAGGGTTAGCTATATTTTAAATATAGATGAACCACCATTACAACCGTAAAACACAATACCCCATCATTAAACATATGAAAAGAACCTTTACACAAACTGGACAAAGCTGGAGATGGTACTCACATGAAACTCATTGGCTTTGCGAGGAGTAAGAAAATTACTTACATTTTCTTACAACACAAGACAAAATAAACCTATTGGTTAAACAATGGACTATCTAACTAGAGACAAAATCAAATATTTTTATTTATAATGTGAGTGTCTAATGAACCTTTCATAAAATATACAACGAAATTACATTTAGAAGAAGTCGGCATCATATATTTAGCATATGATAAATGCATATTGATTACTTTATTCAAACACAATAGCGCATATTTATTAATTAGATATGTTCAACATTAAACACAACATTAATTTTTAAGAAAAAGGAACATTGTTGACAAACATATTAAACATGGACTGTAGAGATTTGCACTTGCCTAGAAATATCCTATGCATGAAAACATTTTGCTTTCGTTCGTTGATTCAACCAGACATCCAGCAAAAGAGAATGTGTTGGTCTTTATCAGCTACGGGTCAACAATGTAACATGATGCAAATAATACATATTCGCAAGCTTTTTAAAATTGCATGCAGTCACAAACGTTTTTAAACGTGCACAAATATTGCGGGACTACGCAATCCAATCACACGTTTTTTTAACTTTACATGTGCCGTCTTAACATGGCGCTTCCTTGATCACGTAAGAACGCCATCCAATGAAAGGCACATTATTGATCACGTAAGAACGCCCAAAAAAAAAAGGCGCATCCTTGATCGCGTCAAAACGCAATCCAATAAAAGGCATATTCCTGATCACGTAAGAACGTCAGTCAATACAAGGAATCATTGGACAGCCTGGCAGGTGACGTCTTAAGCAACATGGCGCATCCGAGATCGCTGAAAAACCGCAGACAATACAAGGACTCAGTGACATCTTGGCATATCATTAAGAAACGTATTTATATTTTAGGAACTAGTATGTGTGTAGATTGCTATCTAGGAATGTCACCAAATTATGAATCATCTTTTCGGACTTGACTGTCCCTTGAACTATAGCTATGGTGTATATCTTTAACATTTAAAAGATACACATGAGAAATACATATGCCATTGATGTTTTAAGATATCTTTGGATTGTTGTTGAATAACAATAGTTATACATGTATTGATTAAACGTGTCATTTATTCAAGTTTAATTATGGTCAGCCTACCTATAGCCATATATGGGAGGAGATGTATTTTGTTAACATATTAGTTAACTAATATTCATCATCTACATTATTTGTATTACACACAGAGATTGATTTGGTTACACTTTGACAATAATATAGATTTGAAAATGAAATACAGGTGCTGTCAACATTACAATAAGATTGTTTATTAATAAAACTATATGTCCTTGTTCTTGTAAAAAGGACAAAAACGCTTTACAAATGGAAATACATTCATTTACAATAGTGATCAACATCACTTAAAGGGACATTATTTTGTTTTTAAAAAGAGCATACACATAGTCAATACTATTTAAATAAAATGAACACTTTAAAGGGATTATATCATTGTATCAATACTCAGATCATTTGGTAAAGGTGCATCAATTCATGCAGAGTTTATAAATACACACATGGATATGAACATTTAAATATACATATATACACAAATACAAAAATATATATACATATATAAAGAAATTACTCTGCTAATCATAATCAGGCAATGATAGAGCTAAGAGAAAATAATATAAACACAAATAATAAGATTACATTGGAGATGTTAATCTTAAAGTCATTTACTATTGTCTTACATATATGATTTCATTATAACAAATAGATTTGTTAGGTCCCTTTAAGGATAAACAACATAAACTAGAGCTTGCAAAAAATAACAGGAAGAATGAGGACAAAGATTTGTGAAATAAAATTTATTTTATTAGTATGTAAGAAAACATACACAACGTTTATAAATAATCTTGTAAAAATAAGGAATATATGAGCCATATGACAAGGTAACACAGTGCATCACAGTCCATGAAGAGAGTTGCCAAGGGCCAGCATAGCCTCATTGGAGACACATGACAAGGTAACACAGTGCATCACAGTCCATGAAGAGAGTTGCCAAGGGCCAGCATAGCCCCATTGGAGACACATGGCAAGGTAACACAGTGCATCACAGTCCATGAAGAGAGTTGCCAAGGGCCAGCATAGCCTCATTGGAGACACATGACAAGGTAACACAGTGCATCACAGTCCATGAAGAGAATTGCCAAGGGCCAGCATAGCCCCATTGGAGACACATGGCAAGGTAACACAGTGCATCACAGTCCATGAAGAGAGTTGCCAAGGGCCAGCATAGCCCCATTGGAGACACATGGCAAGGTAACACAGTGCATCACAGTCCATGAAGAGAGTTGCCAAGGGCCAGCATAGCCTCATTGGAGACACATGACAAGGTAACACAGTGCATCACAGTCCATGAAGAGAGTTGCCAAGGGCCAGCATAGCCCCATTGGAGACACATGGCAAGGTAACACAGTGCATCACAGTCCATGAAGAGAGTTGCCAAGGGCCAGCATAGCCACATTGGAGACACATGGCAAGGTAACACAGTGCATCACAGTCCATGAAGAGAGTTGCCAAGGGCCAGCATAGCCTCATTGGAGACACATGACAAGGTAACACAGTGCATCACAGTCCATGAAGAGAGTTGCCAAGGGCCAGCATAGCCCCATTGGAGACACATGGCAAGGTAACACAGTGCATCACAGTCCATGAAGAGAGTTGCCAAGGGCCAGCATAGCCCCATTGGAGACACATGACAAGGTAAAAGAGTGCAACAGGCACAACAAAAAACTGATAAAAAGGCCAAATGGCAACAATATAAATACAAATTCAACATGTGGACAGAGGATTATTATCTGCCACCATGGAGCATATCCAGATCCTCCACTTACTGGTCATCCTCTTCATTGTCCTGTGCATGTCCAGCTCCAGATTCAGGCCTTGAACGTAATTGCATAATTTCACGCAGAGTCAAGTCCTGAACCCGGAGCTGGGCCTGCATGGTGTCGTTCATCCCTCTCAGGACAGCTGCGTTCCTCAACACGGCCTGCTCTACTCTTGCTATCCCTTCTAGCATGAGCCATGCTGAGTCACAGCCTAAAATAAAATAAAAATTAATATTAAGGATAATTACACAACAGAATAAAAGATTTTAATACATACATTGTCATCATAAAGACAAATAATTTTTTACATCAATTATTTTTCATATATTCTTTACACATGAATTAGGTTATTCAGACAGACAGAAATCATTAAAGGCTCATGTTACTCAAACATGTTGAACCCTTTAATTGGTTTTAGATGATCCACTTATACAGCTTGAGTGTATCAAATCTTGTTAAAGGATTTACATTGTACTTACATTAGCAATTTAAAAATTCAATTTAGACTGTGGTAGGCACACATATCCTTAAACATTTTGGCATTGAGGACAAGCTGTGTAAACATAGCAACCAGAAGAAATTACATTCCCACTGGGTTAGACAAGAGATAATGTATCCACATTTGGACATAAAATTTTGTATCCAAGTAGTGGTGTTTGGTATATGTAGTGATATCCAATTAAAGGGACACTGAACCTAAATATTTAATGGACTGATTCAGATAGAGCATGACATGACAAATCTTTAGAAATTACACATATTCATTATATGTTTTAATTGTCAAGCTATATTTTGAATGCAAGAATGTTGGTTTTTATGGAAGCCAATATTTGTTGATGAACCTTGTTTGTGCATGCTGGTTGATGGATACATTCATCCAACAATAAAGAAATGATGGCCACATTTATTTTATTGTTTAAACTAATTATAGGAATAAGTTGTTTTCAATAAATATATCAAGAGAATGACGAATAATTCATAAGAGTATTCTATTATACATTGGCTTAACATTGCATGCTGGATTTGAATCACAATTTAACCAATTTAACTTCACTGTACCTTTAAGTATCTTATAAAGTGTATTTAGAATGATACTTACAGCTGTGCCTGGGAAGGACAATCTGACACCCAGGACAATGAAGGTTTAAACAGGGGGGAGGGATGGGATTGGCTCGGGGAGGGATGGGAATGGCTTGGGGAGTGGTGAGCTGCTGCTCCAGGGTAGGCCGTACAGCTGGGGAGTGGGGAGTTTGGGTCTGGGCAGCTGTACGGGCCAGAATACGGGGAGAGCGGCGAAGGGGGGTGTATGGGCGTTTTTTGGGAGGGACAGGATATGAAATATGGGAAGGGCTGGCAGTGGTCGGGGCATGGTCATGGGTTTGGTGATGGGAAGGGCTCTGGGTGTGTGCAGAGGTGTGGCCATGGTCAGGGGTGTGTGCACGGGGAGGGGTCTGTGACTGGGCAGGGGCGGAATCCAGATGACCAGAAGTGGTGGATCCATCTGAAAATGTAAAAGAAATATATTAACATCTCATACATCCTGACATCAAATCAACGCATTTAAAATTGATTATGTTTTCAATATACCTCGAAGTGTGTTTGAATCTGTAAACTATTCTGAAATGAGGATATGGTATCTATATAGGCACTCAGATGAATCTCAATGACTGTCTGTACAATGTGAAACTTATTATTGTGTTTTGGCATGGAATATGCATGTGACATAATGATGGCATGAATTATATATTCTTAAAAAAATATATACAAGCAGATTTTCATGCTGCCTGATATAGAAAGGGGGCAGTAGTGTATTTGAACAGACAAATAATATTCCTTTTTAAAGGGAAAAAGCTGTAGACTTTGAATGTCTTCAATAAAATGATTTCAAAAAAAGAAACATGTTGGAAACATGATAGATATATTTCACATACCATCAGACTCCAAGGCAGCCTCTTCCTCCTCCATCCCACATGTGACATCAATCTCTGTAAAACATAACATGTTGTGTACACCTTAAGATCAGATATTATAACATATGTTACTGTTGCTCAAATACGCACATCAATGTTGCATTAAAGATATACACACACAAAGTTATGATTTACATCATTTTGATGGAGCATACAAATGACAATAGATTTGTTATTGTCAATAAATCAGAATATTAATGTATTGTTTGTCTTAATGTTAAATTCATAAAAGCATAGTACATAGAACATTTAAGATTTCTCATGTGTGTATCACTTGATGACTGTTGTTAAAAAAAAAAAAAATTAAAAAAACATATGTTAGACATCTTATGAATAACAAATGTGTAGAATAATAAAGTAGAAATTATTAATCGCTCAATATAAAAAATAAATATATAATCAGAAGATAAATTCTATGATTTTTTATAATGTTATGCTTCATCGGAATCATGATCATAATATTGATTAGCAATACACCTTCAATTACATATAAATGAGTCAATGGACTTACCAGGAGACCGCAAAGGCGGCTCTATGTCACTGCTGGATTCCTGTGGGCTCCCCACACCAACTCTCTCTATGAATGATATAGATATATATTATTAAACACATTTTGGATATCACTAAATCACATCTGTCTAGAATTTTAACATTAATCAACTTTAAAATGTGAAGAATAGAGCAGTCATTACACCAGAAAATGCTTGATTGAATCAAGGGGATTCTGTAAACATATCTGTATTCAACATATGTTTAATGTCAGACTACATTAGACATCAAATTCATCTCAGATGCTGCTATTGCATATCTAAATATACCCAATGATCAATGTTCTTAACCCTTTAAGGACACAGCTTTCACTTAGCTCAATTGTTTTATGACGGAATAATTCCGTCATATGTCCTTAAGAAGTTACAAGAATACACACAAACCACATATTGAGGAGCATCTGTTGACAAATCTAAACAAACATGTGTCACATCGAGCCATTTTTTCAATGTACAGTAATCTTGTTTAGGACACAACACATATTTATCACAATACATAACAAACTTTATTATTACAAATATGTAATCATGGTGCTGTTAGAGTATGCAGATATATATAAAGTAACTCCAACAGATAATTAGATTTATATATCAATAGTTTTTAATAAAAATAATGTAATGATGAATGAATCTATTTTGTCTTAAAGGGACACTGACATGATTAATTTAAATAATTGATTTCTATGTTCAAACTGTAAAAAATGATTTAACATTGACTCCTATTATAATTCGAATGTTGTTCGATATTAATCTTAAAGGCAGATAAGGAATATTGGATTCAATAAATATTGTTTGTTGAAGGTATCCACCAATCATCAATATAAACCCAGGTTGGTCAACAAATATTTAGATGCACATAAACGTACTTTATTTATTTTAAAATACATTTAGCAATAGAATATGTCACATATGATGATAGTATTATATTTTATGTTTATTAATATTGCATACTGTATGTGAAAGACAATATTAATAATTGTAGTTCAGTATCCCTTTAATCTAAAATTAAATAGATTCCACAATGTTGTTGTTTGTTAATGAATTATCTACTCCATATGTTGATGTAATGAATGGTATTGAGCATGCAATTAAAATCAAATATGTTATTTAAGTATATCCGAATAATTATATAATTTTCATCTATTAAATAGACATTACATATAAATATAGAACAATGTGTATTTAGTATGTAATGTTCATTCCATGTTTCTAAGACAAATGTCAATTAAAATGAGACATACCATACTGTGACAAGCCCTGGCTTGAGGATCCAGCAGCCACATCCATATCTGTAATATATTAAATGAGGATTGCATATCATTAATACTAATCATGCCATGTTTAAAATATTTACATTAATAACAAATCAATAGAAAAATATTAATCCTTTGGTAGTCCCATGAGTTAATAGTTTCCGCAATTAAATGAATGATAAATATATCCTGGACTCTTATTTTCAATCAGTTGTGTTGTTTACTGTATCTTTAAGAATATATGCTTGTTATTACATAATCATCAATTGATGGCCATATGTTATAATTTATTAGTATTATTCGTTTTTTATTAGATATAATATTTAAAATAAGAATACTGTATTCTTCACTAATCTAAGATTTTCCATTTAATTTTTAACAACATGTATAAAGCAATGCCACTTTCCGCAAACCCATGTTAACGTGGATGAGAAATGCCATTTTCGCGATCATTGCGCAATGATTCCAAGCGGAATTACGCATCCGTCATTTGACCAAACATGTATAAAGCAATGCCACTTTCGCCAAACCATGTTAACGTGGATGCGAAATTAGATTTCCGCTCTGTGACGCATATCTGTTAGAGCGCAATAAACATCATTCCAATTTCATGTATCACTAATGTAAAATCAGATATCTAAACATCATATGTAGTGTATGTTGTGAGATCTGTATAGGTTTAGTATCTGACTAAATACACATTTGGATTTTTTAACCAATTATAAATATTATATGAAGTTGGAAATTACCTGGTTCAGATTCTCTATCGGGTCCTCCAGGCCACCGACCGGAGAAGCATCTGCCCTGCTCCCCCGCGTCAGGACTTCAGATCCCGCAGCTGGAGGGAAGAAGAGGGAGGGCCGAGGATGGCGAGGATCTAAATCTTTTGGGGACCCCGGAGATTGAGGAGCTCGCATAAAGTCACCCTCATAAGGGAGTAGGTACAGTTTCGCGGGCCTTTCTTTGGCCCCCTCTTTTACGGGCTTGTACCCAGTCCCCCTTATGAGGTTTGACTTTTTTCGATAAAACGCAACCCTCATATCTCCGACATCTCCTCATGACTCTGATCCTGGGACCTCTGGACGTCACACACCAATCTAACCCGCATTGGTGATAGACTCCCAGAGGGCCTTCTTAACAGGCGCATCTGTCGAGCTCCCTCTTGTCTCCCAAACAGCTGGGGATAAAAGTCCTTGACGGCGTGGACCAGTGCAGCGCTCCCCTCCTTGGTGAACTGGGAACTGACATGCCTGCTGGGTTGTACAATAAATATATTATAATAATATAAACTGCCTGCAGGCATTAGAGAACTGACAAAGATGGCAACGTGTAATGGACTTTTATATGGGAAGTAAACATGAGATGCACCATGGGACAATTTATCTGTACATCCTGATTGGAATAAAATTTTGAAATATTGTTATAATGTCTGTGAACCATCCTGACTCAAGTTGTGTTTGGTTGATGAACTCTGATTGGCCGTTCCTTAATGTTTCATATCTTAGTAACTTCCTTACACATACGCTTGGTGGTGCTGTAACTTCATTTTTCATGTAGACTTATTTGTAACTCATGGGCCTGTCATGCGGATATGTGTGACGCAGATTTAATATCCGTGATCCGTGAATATTAATTATTAAATAACTACTTTAAAATCTCATCCTGTACATTATTAATGTTGTAGACATTTCTCGGTTTAATAACGGGTCTGTTTCTTTAATACAAATACACATTTAATATTGTATGTCTATTATATGTTCTTTAAATAAATTGATTGTGAAGTATTGACATTGCTCTATTAAATGTATTTATAATGCACATTGATTGTGTGCTATTGCGTGACATTACACTAATGTTTAATATGCTATCTGGTGTTTGAGATGCGTTTCCCACGCAATATTTATTAATGTTAAAATTCCGGGAAGAATGTCAGTAACTTTGATAATCTGTTTATAAATGTTAAACTACAGCTTTGTTATTCGCAAATAAACCACTCGAGCTTGTATTTCTCTGAAGTGCTCATATATGTTATTGTGCAATGGCGTCTTTAGTTTTAAAGAGACATTACAAACAATTGTATCAAATGATCTGTCGAGATAGAAGATTGTTTAGACTTTAAAATGTAAATCATTTTCTCTTAGTATTTTATATATCCTCAACATAAGAAATTTAAATGCACATGGTTTGAGCCAATCACATAAGGCATCTCTGTGCATCCACCAATCTTCATCTACTGAGCCTATCTCGATATGCTTTTCAAGCAAAGTATGTCAAGATAGGAAGAGAAGTAAATACACTATTTTCAAGCTCTTAAAGGGACACTGTCCAAACAAATTTACCATTGGTGATTGAGCATGAAATGTTAATCAACTTTATTATTTAATACGATTATCAAATGTTAAGTTATATTGTTATGGTTTCTTTGAAATCAATAATGATATTTTATATTACGGACAATTGTTTAATAAAACCTGGGTTGTCCTTGACGATTGTTGCATCAATTATTCCAAACAATCAAGTTTTGTCCAGAGTACTGAAGCAAATAAATTAGCTATTTACTGGCTTATTTCTAAAGTAATGATAGCAACATCACAATGAGCATTCATAATATGAGACAAGTTTTAAAGTTTATTAAAATAGAATACTCATTCAGAATGTATAAATCATGGTTTTTTTAAATGGCTACCTTAAGTATATTTTGAGTTCATGTCCCTTTAAATAAACATTTCACAATAATGCTTAATATATCATAAACCTAGGCACCTTCCTTTTGCTAAATGAGTCTAACATATGAGTAAAGCAAATTTAGATTAACTTCTAGATTGTTTTACACACTGACTGAAATATATTTATTAAATGAGGTATTTTTTAGCCTTCAGCGTAGAGGGACATTAAGCTATATGTTATGTATGCATTTTGTATCATAATCTTATATTTGACCAACTTAATATGTTTTGTTATTCAATCATTATATTGTAATTATATATATTCGTGGATTAAATACATCTCTACATAGGCTATTTTGATGCTGATTGTTGTTGCATATAGATGCCTTATATCATTCACTAAGATATGTGCATTTATTTTTATTTTAACAAGTATATTTAAAGACTGAATGTAATTCTATAGTACATTCTAAATATGTTTAAATTCTTGTATGATATTTGTAACAATGTATACAAAATATACATTTTGAATGACCCCTTTAAGGACCCAAACATATTGTATATTTATTTACATTGACAAAATAAACTAAAGGGGAAAATTACATTCTATATAGATATTTGATGTCTAACCCAAGAGGTAAGATTGTAATAAATACATAATATTACTAAGTATAGTTAAATGACTCCACTAGAAAAATACATAGATTAACCTGGCATCCAATAACTAATTATTAAAAATTATAAAGTTAAATGACCTATCCATTTATAAATGTAATAATTGTAAAATATTTTCTAATAATGTTTTGAGATACCTAAGGAAGATACATGATCTTATACAATTCTTTTTACATTCAACAACACTGTCACTTTCATGTAATTGAACCACTTCACCTTATTAAATGTTAAAACAATCATAATATTAATACATATCCTAAATATTTTTAATATATACTTTTTCAATATAAAAGCAATTGAAGAATATGACTCCCCAATTAATGTTAAAATATATCTTTTAATATTCTCTGAAGAATTTTATTTTCTACTATTAATGCATTATTTTCTCTTATGCATGTGCTTGTCAAATAGCCAACTACCAGTCATGGGAGTCCAAGTTTTATTATTTACAGATTATATTGATATATATTAGAATCTGCTAAAAAAAAAATATATATTTAATAGAAAATAAATAAATATTCCATGAAGTCATCAGATGCCAATCTGAAATGACAAATAATAAAAATGGAACAAAGTTAATACACACGTTGTAAAATATTCATAAATACATTTAAAAATCATATGGTGTCTATGCTCTAACTTAGATCAACATTTTTTAAAGATAATCATTACATCATTTTAAATTAATGAAATACATACACCATTATATTGTTGATTAAAAATATATTTAAATTTCAAAAATTAAATTTAATACATAATAATGTATATCACATGTAAACAATATATGTATGCTGAACATAAATGTAATATTTCATGTCCATTCAAATACCTCTATATCAACTATAATATGTATTCCTTTTTCTGAATTGTGGATCCCTAAATATCTAATTAAGAACTAAATAGACTAATGTATGTAAGCTACTAATATTCTACAGTCTTCACTAGCATGCATTGGTACACCAACCTGGACAATGCATGGTCTTTGAATGTCAATTCAGGGGTAAACAGTTGATCTTCAATAGGTGTCTTATTCATCAGTTCATTAATAGAGGACTGGGAAATACCATCTAAAAAAGTAAAATCATCTAAGTGTCTGATTGTGATCCCTAAATATCTTAATTAAGAACTAAATATGACTAATGTATGTAAGCTACTAATATTCTACAGTCTTCATAGCATGCATTGGTACACCAACCTGGACAATGCATGGTCTTTGAATGTCAATTCAGGGGTAAACAGTTGATCTTCAATAGGTGTCTTATTCATCAGTTCATTAAATAGAGGACTGGGAAATACCATCTACAAAATAGAAAATCATCTAAGTGTCTCCAATAGGATGTCTCCACAGCCTTATTCTATCAAATAGTTTGCACTTACCATGTGAACATGTCTTTGTATGGTTTTCAAGGTCAGCAGAATTTTAAATATGCCAGACATGATCCCATTGGTATACTTCAATTTCAATCTTGGCTTTTTTCCCCCCACTGTCAGTCCTTGGAAATCTTCACTGTCAGGCTTCAACTTGTTCCCTTTCAGTCTTTATATTAAGTCATCTCCTAATGTAAGAATTATATATAAAGATTTCATACAAGTGGTGTGAATCAGTTCTGTACCCCTCTCCCACCCCCCATTTCATAATAAATATCTATCACTAGCTTACTAAGCCTGTGTATGAACCTGTGTTATTTTCTATCAAGTGTGAAGATGAGTCATATTGAGCAGAAACAAACCTCTGTGTGACATTGAACCATAGTCATTCTAGAGTATCCCTTTCTGATTATGTACATAAGTAATGTGTAAACAAAGTTATATTTTTAAACATTTATGCCATATTATGTATTTGTGTACAAATCATGCCAGCAAACAGTCCATACATTTCTACTTACCATCTGATGTCCTCTATAAAAACCAGGTGGCAAAAGACTCGCTATAGGACCCAATGCCCCAGAGCATCACCTATATTATGAGAAATAAATATTATTATAACATTTTATCAATACTAACATGTTTGCACAATTCTCTACTTGTCATTTCCCTAGAGTTCACATCTATTGAAAATACTCCAGTGTAACTTCTATTATTTACCCGTCTAAAGTGGCGGTTGATGACGTCTGCTCTGACATCAAGTCCCTCGTCCTGGAATTCCCCCTCTAGAACAGGATCATCCTCCTCATCTCTGAGGAGGGTCTCTGTCCACCGGGACGGGCCTGCAGCATCCCAGCCCGCTGTGCAATATTATGCAGGACGCTACAGGCTACAACGATCTTAGCCACCTTCTTTGGGTTGTACTGGAGTGCTCCTCCAGAACGGTCCAGGCACCTGAATCTCATCTTCAGGAGCCCGAACATCCTTTCAACCACCGCCCTGGTTCTCTTATGAGCCCTATTGTAGCGCTCCTCAGACACATCAGTTGGGCTACGCAAGGGGGTAATGAGCCAAGGCCGGCTCATGTACCCAGAATCACCTATAAATTTAGAACAGAACATAATTCAAACAGAATACTTAAACTAGTATATTGTTGTATAAATATATTTTTTAAAAACCATAATCCATATTAAAAGTTGTCAGAAACATAAAAAAATTAAAAAAAAATTATATATAAATCTGTATCTAGCCATTTCATCGAAGACATGCTACATATGCGTATTTCTCCTAAACCAAACCTTGTGTAAAATGCTAACTACATGTTTACATTGCATTCTCTATATGAACACTTAAGGTAAGACATGCTACATATCTGCTTTTCAATAAAAATAGACATTAGCAGAAAAATACAATGACAGGGTTAAATTGCATGAGATAATATCTTGCCATTTCATCTAAGGACATGCTACATATGCGTATTTCTCCTAAACCCAAACCTTGTGTAAAATGCTAACTACATGTTTACATTGCATTCTCTATATGAACACTTAAGGTAAGACATGCTACATATCTGCTTTTCAATAAAAATAGACATTAGCAGAAAAAGACAATGACAGGGTTAAATTGCATGAGATAATATCTTGCCATTTCATCTAAGACATGCTACATATGCGTATTTCTCCTAAACCAAACCTTGTGTAAAATGCTAACTACATGTTTACATTGCATCTCTATATGAACACTTAAGGTAAGACATGCTACATATCTGCATTTCAATAAAAATAGACAATAGCGTCGGTAAATAACAAATGGTTAAATTTAATCCTATAGCTGAACATGACGCTAACAGTTAAAAAAAACAGGGGCAATTGTCAAAATAATTAACCATGTTGTGCACAAATACTCACCAACGAGATAACCAGGGGGCATTTGTCTTTCCTCAAACTGTCTCCACAGGGACGACAGAGAGAGGATGCGGGCATCATGACAAGCACCTCCAAAATTCGCATACACATGCATAATCCTCATCCGTGCGTCACAAACATACTGCACGTTGAGGCTATGAAAATGTTTGCGATTTCTGAAGGGCAAGTCATCAATTGGAGCACGCAGCGCAATGTGGGTACAATCAATGGCTCCCAAGACATTGGGCAATTGAGCAATATCAAAGAATTCCCGCTTCAGGCGCCTCCAATCACCATCATTCTGTGGGAATCCTATGTATTGCTTACTGATACGTACCATGGCGTTCAGAAAGTTATCAAACACCCCAGAGAATGTACCTTGAGCCAGGCCATGCATGTACAGTTCTCCGGATTGAAAACTCCCGGAGGCCAGGACGTATAGACAGCTTAGCATCTTACTCATGGGGGAACAGCAGTCCTTATTTGTATACGTGGCTCCAAATGAGGTTTAAGAAGCTCGTAAAGGCCAATGAGCTGTTCGCGATCGAGCCGATACTTATCAAAAACCTCAAAGTCACTCATGTTTTCCAAGGTGGGTCTCACCCTGTAGACACGAGGACCTCGAACCAGACGACCCCTTCGTCTCGGTCTGAGCCGCCGAGGCTGCCTGATTCGACCAACAGCTAGTTCGCCAATAGCACCACCAGCAGCGTCTACCATGTCATCGTCATCCATCTTTCAAAACAGCGTAACAAGGTAAGCACTTGATCTGATGTGGATCACAAGTGATGCATTGGCCATGTTGTTTGGGGGATTTATAGTACAATTAGTCCAATGGTAGTGAGTTTGTAATGATTGCTGATTGTATTCACCTGTTTGTATGTGAGCGGCGCGAATGCTTTCACAGTGGGCGTTTATTTGTTGTTTGCTGAAATGTTAGTTTCAAACAATGATTCTCAATGTGAAAGTGTCAAATATCACACATACAGTGCATGTTTGTAATGTTTGATCATATGTGTAATCAATATTTCTTAAACGCGATCTTATAGTAACAAGCACACGTCCAGGCTAACATGAATGAAAGTGCATAGTTGTGTATAATGTGCATCGAATGTGATCGATCAATGTTGCTGCAATATTGTTTGTAAATGATAAAGGAACATCTGCCATCTGTAGGATTGTATATATAAGTGATTGCCGAGCTGTCAATATTGTACGCGTCCCTTTAAAATCGCAATAATAATTCCGAACTTCCCGTCTGCCATCTGTAGTATTGTATATATAAGTGATTGCCGAGCTGTAAAATATTGTACGCGTCCCTTTCAAATCGCAATAATAATTCCGAACTTCCCGTCTGCCATCTGTAGTATTGTATATATAAGTGATTGCCGAGCTGTAAAGTATTGTACGCGTCCCTTTCAAATCTCAATAATATTCCGAACTTCCCGTCTGCCATCTGTAGTATTGTATATATAAGTGATTGCCGAGATGTGAATATTGTACGCGTCCCTTTCAAATCGCACTAATACTGAATAACTTCCGGCTGTCATCTGTAGTATTGTATATATAAGTGATTGCCGAGATGTGAATATTGTACGCGTCCCTTTCAAATCGCACTAATACTGAATAACTTCCGGCTGTCATCTGTAGTATTATATATATAAGTGATTTTCGATCTGACGATATTGTATGCGTCCCATAAAAATTGCACGAATACTGAATAACTTCCGGCTGTCATCTGTAGTATTATATATATAATTGATGTGCGATCTGACAATATTTCTGAATTGTCCCATTGAAATCTCCATAATAATGCTGTTCAAAAGTGTGTTTTACGTATATGTTGTATTGTAGTATTGAGTGTTAAAGTTCCTAAAGGGGCGGTACAGTGGTGAATCTGTGATGTGTATGGTTGAATCTTGTAATGACGTCATGATATTATTAACCTGCCTATGTAGTTGTGAAATCCTCATTGTGTTGTTGTATTGTGCTACATTGTTATTGTGTGCTGAATAAAATCTAAATGTGTGCTTTGTGGTTGCGTGATGGGTGATGCGTGTTATGTACATGTACGTATATATTGTGATTGTGTCCCACATATGCTGACTTCTATATAGCGGTCTGGCATTGTTGTTCCTTCCCATAAAGTGACATCTGTAATCTGGTGTAATGATGTTCTTGTTGTACGTAATTCCTAATGGTTTCTGGTGATGGAATCATGATGTTAAAAGTACAGTAAAATCCATATGTTGTGTTTTGTGATTCCTCGAGAGAATGTAATGTGTTTTTCCCCCATCATTTGAATGCACATGTATGATTGAATGTTAAAAGTAATGTATGTGCATCCATGAGTGATCATGTGTTAAGCCTATGTAGATATGCAGTTGCTGCAAGCATATGAGTTGAATAACAGAAATGCAATAATAAAGGTAAATGAGAGATGTTTCCCATTGTGTAGTGTTTGTGAATCCAGAAATGTGTATTGAATTTTATTTTAATTGTAAATGTAATTTTATTGAAATAATAATGTGTTACTAGTGATGGGGATTTGTAGTTGATGTAATCTAAAAGTGTTAAAAATATTTATGGTGTGGTGAATATTTAATATTAAAAAACATAAATCCACCATAGGGAAATAGTCATTTCTTGATCTATTTATCATAGCTGTGTCTAACGCATAAAAGCATGTATTTTCTAGCGCTGGTATTTGGAGTTTTTCAGTCTACGCTATTTGCGTGCGTTAGGGAAATGAGGGTTTCGCGGTGCACGAGCACGTCTTCCCAATAGAAGTCAATGGAGGCTCCAAAGATTTCTATATTTTTTTTTCTAAGACTGGTTTTCCTCGTAAAGTGAGTGACGTCATGAGCTTGTGTGAAAAAGTAACTAAATCGTGTTCTTTTTTGTAATAAATAAATATTTTGTGTATGTAATGTGGTGTATATTGTTTGTATGCATCGATGAGTGTATGTTTGTGATAATGTTATTCGTTAGATGTAGGTATATGAGGGGTCTTTTCCCGTATGTCCATGTAAGTCAATGGGAAAATGGATTTGTGTGGATTTTTTTCAAACACCCGAGATCTCGCAACTTTAATCCTTTGTATTTTTAAGAAAAAATAAAAATTCCGAAAAATAAAGATAGTGTTGTGTTTGTATGAGTGTAAGTGTACTTTGTGTAATATTTGTTTTGTGATTCGTGGATGTTTTTTTGTGCGGTATATGTTTACTACTGGGTCTGAGGTGGCGGTAGAAAGTTGAGCGTTAGGTGTATTTTGAGTCGCGGTAAATAAACTCTAAATACCGGAGTGCGTAAAAAACCCGCGTTAGGAGCCTCTAACGCTGGTTTTGACGGCTACCGCCGAACTCTAAATCTAGGCCTTAGGAAGGTAAATTAATTGCCATATCTTATGTAGTTATCTATGAGAAGTGTCTTGGGGTTTTATTTGTTTTTCCAATCCCACCCCATATCTCCCCCCCCCCCACGTGTGATAAAGGAAAGAAGAGAGGAAAGGAAAAAAAAAAAAAAAAAAAAAAAAAAAAAAAAGAAAAATTTGTTTATTCTTATAAAGAAATTCTTATCTACCAGTTCCCTAACAGGACTATTTCCGTGTTTTGAAAAGGAAAAATTATGTGATTTATTTCTGTGGGAGAGAATATTTTTAAAAAGATTGCCCAGTTGTTGAAAAATCTTTTAACATCTTGTTCATTATCAATATTTGTGTCCCTTTGTTCTAAAATACACTGTTTTTTTAAACAGTTTTTTACTTCAGAAAGAGAGGGGATTGACCCGGGTCTTCCATTTTTTACAAATTAAAATATCTTGTGGCCAAAATGGTAGAAATTACAACCTTTTCATTGTTTTGTTTGCCGGGTTCTTCCCTTAGGCCAAATATAACCTGAAATAGTGTCAGAGAAAGAGGGGTTATTTTTAGTACATTTTTTAACCAATATTCTATTTTGAGCCATAGAATCCTGACTTTTGAACAATGCCATATCATATGCAAAAAATTAGCTGCAGAGTGTGAGCATTTGGGACATTTATTGAAGCTTAAGTTGGCGCATTTGTAGCCTATCTCAGGGGTAAAATATGCCCTATGAAGGAATTTAACATGGGCTTCTCTCCATGTAGCCGAGAGTGTATTTTGGGTGATCTTTTTGAGTGAAAGTTGGAGGGTTTTTGCTTCTATATTGCTCAAAGCAGTTAGTATATTCCAGTTTGCAGTCAGTTGCATTAGGACAGATAGACCTTTATTTGTGCCCAATAAATAGTAACATGGTGTGATGGACATACGTCCATTTCTAGTTAATATTAACCAATCTTCAAGTTTGCCCATATTCCAGTTCCAGCCTTTTTCCTTAACTAGTTCAAGCGCAAAGTGCCTAAGTTGCAGATATGCATAAAACTCTTTATTTAGTAGGCCAAATTCTATATTTAATTCTTGAAATGATTTAATACAATGTCTTTCTTTGTCTATTATTTGATAAACATTGGTCAAACCAGAGTAGTACCATCTCTTAAAGACACCAGAAAGGATGCCTGCCTGAAATTTGGGATTCCCTAATATCGGCAAATATGGGGAGGCTTTGCTATTTATTGCCAGAAGCTTTGCTATTTTTTGCCAAGCTTTGAGTGGATTATATATTGTTTTAAGTTTTTTGATTTCTGTCGGGGTTTCTTTTATTTCAAGATGAATCAATGCAGATAAACAGTATGGATAGCAGACGTTGGATTCTAGTTCGTTATTTAGAATGTAGTTGTTAGAAGAGATCCAGTCTGTGACTATACGTGCAAGAAAAGAAAGGTTATATAGCCATATGTCAGGCATGGCCAGTCCCCCGGCTTCCCTTGGTACTGAGAGTTTCCTCAGAGATATTTTTGCTCTTTTCCCTTGCCATAGAAATTCTGTAAGTGCGGTGTTAAGTGAACGAATATCTTTCCCTAGCAGTAATATAGATGTATTTTGAAGGATATAGAGTAATTTCGGGAGAAGGGCCATTTTAAATAAGGCTATTCGACCAGATAATGATATTGGCAGATTATGCCAGTTCTTAAGTTTTTCTTTAATTACTTTCAAGACTGGGGGAATATTGAGTTTGTATAGGTCCTCGATATTGAGCGGGATATGAATTCCTAAATATTTAAAAGAGTCTGTGACCTGTCGTAGTGGTATATTTGTTATCAAGTTCTCAGTCTTTCTAAGCCAGAATATTTCAGATTTTGTATAGTTAACTTTGTATCCTGAAAAGGAACCGAAATAATCCATTATACAGAAAAGTTTAGGGATATTTAATTTGGTATTTGTCATATAAACAAGCAGATCGTCTGCATAGAGCCCAATTTTGATTTCATGCTTACGAATTCTAATCCCGTCGAGAGATTGTCTTATTTTGATTGCCAGGGGTTCAATGGCAATGTTAAAGAGAAGCGGGGAGAGAGGGCAGCCCTGACGCGTCCCTCTGCCTATGGGAATAGGTGGGGAAAGATTATTATTAATTATCAATCTTGTGGCAGGCAAAGCATATAGATTCATTATAAACTCAGTAAATTTACCCTTGATACCAAAGTGTTTAAGTGAAGAATATATATGCTCATGAATAATTGAATCAAATGCTTTCTCTGCATCAATAGAGATAATAGCAAGGTCCTGTATGCCCTCTCCCCCGCCACTCACATCTGACATTGCCTTGTAATATTCTGTCACGACTAATACCTCTCTAATTTTTGCGGCAGAATTTCTGTTATTTAGAAACCCTGACTGATCTGGATGGATAATTTCTGCAAGGGCCCCTTGTAATCTAGCCGCCAATACTGCTGTTAAAATTTTATAATCCACATTGAGAAGGGCTATGGGTCTGTACGATTCCTTGCAGACTGGGTCTTTATCGCCTTTCAGTATTAATGTTGTATAAGACTGTGAAAAAGAGAGGGGAGTGGGTTTACCCTCAGTAAAGAAGCTGTTGAAAAGAGTACGGATATGTGGGGTGATTTCGCTGAGCAGTATTTTATAGAATTCGCTGGGGAGGCCGTCAGGACCGGGTGCTTTATTTGATGACAACTTAGATATTACTTTCTCAATCTCTTCCGCCGATATAGGGGCGTTGAGATTATTGATATCATCTGGGGCCAATGTGGGATGTTCAATTTCACTCCAGAACTCAGCAGATTTATTTGCCTCAGTAGTTTTAGGGGTATACAATTCTTTAAAATATTCATAAAATATCATCAAAATATCATCTGGTTTAGTAACATGTTTCCCTTTATGTAGCAATTTATCTATGTTTAACTGTTTTTTTTCATTTTTAATTAGTTTAGCCAATATTCTGCCTGACTTGTTGCCATACCTGTACATTCTAGTTTGAATTTTCAATTCTTTTTGTGTTTCTTGGGATAATACAAAAGCATCTCTCTCATTTTTCGCTCGTAGATAATTTGCCCAGTTAACAGGAGTTCTATCAGAGAGATATTGATTATAGGAATTCAGCAAAAATTTGTAGGATTCTTTTTCCCTAAGCCTGTTTTTTTTTAACAGCATAGCACCATAGGCAATAATTTCCCCTCTCATTACAGCTTTCGCCGTTTCCCAAAATATTTCGGGACTGTTAAGATGTTCTCTATTAAAATGTACATACTCTTTATATTTGTTTGATAGCCAGTTTTTAAACTTTAGGTCTGATGTTAAATAGTAGGGAAAAAAGAAGCGTGAAGAAGACGAATGTGCATCTGCTAAATGTATTTCAAGAGAGATAGGTGCATGGTCTGATAATAATATCGGCATAATTGTCGCTTTGGCCCTTGATACTGGAATGCGCTCGTCAATTAGGAAGATGTCTATTCTAGACATGGTTTTATGGGCCTTCGAAAGGCAGGTGTAGCTATGAGTAGTTGGATTTTGGTTTCTCCATATGTCGTATATGGCTAAGATGTGCATGATTTTTTTATATAGCTTGGTTTCTAAGTTATCTCTTTTTTGTTTCAGGTGTTTAGTGTCTTGTCTTAATCTGTCTATTGGACATTGAGGTGCCATGTTAAAATCGCCACCAATGATTAGAGAGCCTTCTGTGTAGGATAAGAGTTTCGACTGAAGAGCATTCCAGTATTCAGGGTCAAATACATTTGGACCGTATGTGTTGCAGAGTGTGTATAGCTTCTTAGCAATCTTTATTTTTAACAGGACATATCTCCCCCCTGGGTCGGCCACACAATGGACAACTTCTGACTTGGTTTTTTTACCTATTAGTATTGCTACCCCCCTCTTTCTCTTAACACCAGCCGCAAAATATACTTCTTTAACCCAGGAAGTTTTTAATTTTAAGGTTTCCTCTGCTGACAAATGTGTTTCTTGAAGGAAACCAATATCAGTTTGAAATTTGCATAGTTGTGTAATGATCGCCTTACGTTTGATAGGTGTAGAAATCCCCCCTACATTCCATGACACTATCTTACATTTTCCTATTTTTCCCATTTGGGAGAGAGATATAGTTAGGAAAAGAGGGGAAACCCAGCCACAACATCAACGGGGGTTCGAAAAGAAGACATATAATAGAGTAGAGAGAGAAAAAAAAAAAAAAAAAAAAGGAAAAAAAGGATTTTTCTATTACATTTGCCACACACGTGAGGGGAGGAAGTCCCTTGACCCTTGTCTATCCATAGACAGGGGTCTTCCCTACATAAAGCCTGCATTTCGAAAAAAAAAGGATTATTTTTTTATTTGTTGATTTTTAAAATTTCTTACACTCCTGTATTTTTATTGTTAGTTTAGAGAGTCGAGTGTTTTGTAAAAATTTTCAGCCGCGCTAGTTTCTTCAAACCAGTGTGTTTCTTCCTGTGCTATAACCTTAAGTTTATGGGGATATATTATCATTGCTCGATAACCTTTTTGGATAAATTTGGAGCAGATGGGGGCGAGCTCCCGTCTCTTTGCTGCTGTATCAGCAGAGAAGTCTTGAAACATTAAAATTGTAGCCCCTTTGAATGTAATCGGTTGTTGTCTGCGGTAGTGTTGAAGTAGGGTAATTTTATCCTGATAATTTAAGAGTTTCGCTATAATCGGCCTGGGTCTATTTCTACCTTTGCTATCTGTATATGGAGAACCTAGCCTGTGTACTCTCTCAACCATTATGGGTTGGTGGGTAGATGGTATTTTAAGAATTTTAGGTAATAATTCTGAAATAAAAGATATAAGATTCTCGTTTTGTTGTTCCTCTGGAAGGCCAATGATTCTTATGTTGTTCCTTCTGGAACGATTCTCTAGATCTTCTAATTTGTTTTGAATTTTTTGCATATTAGTATTTGCCGATTCCAGTTTAGAGCTGTGTAAATTTGTGAGGTCTTCCAGATCAGATACCCTTTGTTCTACTTCTTGTAGTCTGGCAGAAAACTGCCTGACTTCCTGTGTTAATAGAAGGATATCTTGTTTTAATTCGGCTTTAAGAGCATCGAATTTAGGGGTAAGGGCATCTGAGATACTGGTAACCAAGTTTTGGATATTGGTTACTTCTTGTATCCCTGCTGTATTGGCCATTATTGGTTGTATGTCAGTGACATTCTCTTGTGTGGTCTTCGTTTTCCTATCCCTCTGTCTGGCTGCCATGGCTGGAGAGGGGGTCTTGTGGGGGACGTGAAGAAATTTATCCATGTGCCGAAAAAAAAGCTTGAAAAAGTGAGTTTTTATATTGTGACGCCGAAGAAATGAGAGTGAAGTGCTCTGAAAACCCAAAGAAACCAAGGAGGTGGGAGGTTAAGGAGGTGTTTAAGCCTCAAAATGGGGAGGTGAGGAAGGGGGTGAATAGTGTGGGAGAAGTGGGGAACAGGAAGGGAAAGAAAAAAAAAAAAAAAAAAAAAAAAGGGGAAGGGGGGCAAGGTGTCTATTTAAGGGTGAGTAAATTGGTTGTGTTAGAAGTCCAGCCGTGGGAGTAAGAAAGGGGGAATGTTTAGAACGATTAGATAGACTTTGTCATAGAAGAGGGGGCGTAGTTTTTAAAGCGGTTAGAGTGGAATTTAATGAGAGATAGACTGTGTATTAGTTCTTTTAATACTTATGTATCTGGTTAGGCAAGGCAGTGGGGTACTAGCAGGTTATTTGGTTAACATCTATGATCAAGAAGTGATTTAGTATTTAGCAATAATACTTAGGAAAAAATTCTTAGAACAGGCAAACATTAAACCAGGTTATACTCTGTTTTGGTTCCCCAAAGCCTGTGTGGAAATGCTACAAACAGAATATATATATTATAAACAAAAATGGAAAAAACAATCAAATACTGAACTAACTAACCTAAGGGAAAACAGACAGCAAAGGTAAATGAATTTAGAAACACATTGCTTTTAGCTAATTTATAAGAATACAATAATCATGTAGTAGAGCCTTCTATCAAGGTTAGCTACAGGAAATAACCCATTATTTCTTGAAAGAGGTTAAAAATAGAGTAAAGTGTAGTTTTAGTAGGATATACTCTGTATATTAATACCTCTAGATTAGGTATATACAATTAATCTGTGCAATATTTTGCAAATAATGTATCAGCAAGTTAATTTACCAATGTTAGTAAATTAAAGAAACAAATCAGTTTAGCATTCAAGAGAGTATAGATATTTGATTGCGGCCAGTCAGTAAAAAAGAGCAAGGAAAATAACAAAAAAAAGAAAAAAAAGAAAAACAACAAAAAGCAACCATATTCTAATTCCCAGAAGGTTAAGCAGAAATATATACTATGTTTTAGTTTCCTTAAAGCTTATCGGTTTCTATTGAAAATTAAGCAATTCTGTTGCACAGGAATACAGCAATATGTTAGTTTACTGGCCTGCAAACAAAACAAACAGCAATGTCCAGAAGGATTTAGAAGCACAATTCTTTTTGCAAGAAAACAGCCAGAGGTTAATATAGCAGCCGGGAGACAGAGCAAGCGAAAGTGTCCAAGAAGGTTAATGGTACATTCAATTGTTAAGAAGCATAGAGTTCTTTCCTAATCCAGCTGATTTCTTTGGGGATAAGTGCAGGGACTGGTATGGAAGTAACATAACCTCTGCTGCTCGTTCTCTTATACTACTGTTTTGTGAGAGCCACTCAGTGTTTATTTCAATCAGTATTATGACGGCTATGCCGCAATATTCCCCAGGGTCTGGACAAGTGTGCCTTTATAACGAAAGAGTACCTTATACCATGCAGCACGGTGCACTGGTTATATCGGAATTCCAGGTTCTTGCCTGTGTGTTTGTAAATCCTATCGTCTCCGTGGGGCCAGAGTTTCAGATAGGCTTTTGAATAGTTCTCCAGCGCAGGATATCCAGGAAGTTTGTGCCTCTGATATGCGCCAGGCTTCCGCTAGCAGCATCGGTGTGCGGAGAGCTATGGCCGGGCAGCTATTCTCCTCCTACGTCAGCAGTCAGCGCGGCCCCGACAATCGGCATCACTGGTCAGCGACCGGGCTGTTTCCTCACACAGCGCGGCTTGCAAAGGAGGGCACCATCCAGCTCCCCACTCCCTCGCTCCGAGAACAGGGCCCGACAGGACCGGAAGAACTCAAGGTAGGGTAGGGCGGCACATAAAGCTTGTGCCACTCT
>NC_069510.1:88017554-88105054 GCF_027579735.1 Bombina bombina
CTCTATCTGATTCATGAAATAAACAAAATGGGTTTAGTGTCCCTTTAAAATCTGCATGTAGAAGGCAAAATGTTATTGACTGGTGTACAACACAACGAGAGAGGCAACACATTGTGAAGGGTGGGACTTATGCTTGCAGGTCTGAGCGAACACAGGAATAGAGACTTGGATGAGATGTTCAATCACTTGCATTAAAACACAACGTATACTCATTTAGTCAGCGGTGGTTTGTATGTCACAAAGTGAGTCATTGCTTATATGATGTGTCACTTTAGCTCTCTGAGAAAGGGCAGGGTTGGAATGAGGGTGCATATGCCCCTGAAACAGTTATAGATTGTACCTGAGTCTATTTGCTGATGCAGGTATAGTGCACAATTTCTTCTATTCAAAAGTGAAATACACTCATGCATAGCTAAACTTCAGTAGTAGGATAAAATTAATGGAAAGTCTCTTAAAAGAAAGCCATATGACTTCCATAAAGACAAACAATTTAAAGGACCAAAATCAGCATGATTTTACTTTAGGGAGATCATGTCAGACTAATCTAATTGACTTATGTGATTATGTAACAAAAGTATTAGACGAGAGTGGAGCAGTTGTAGCATATCTTGATTTCAGCAAAACATTAGACTCCGTCCCACACAACAAACTAATTCAAAAACTGTATCTCCTTGGTCCAGACTCAAAAACTGTGAACTGGGTAGAATGTTGGCTTAAGGATAGAAAATAGAGTGTTTTAGTAAATAACGTACATTCAGCAGAGGGGGCTGTTACTTGTGGTGTTCCTCAGGGGTCAGTTCTGGGGCTTATTTTGTTTAACATATTTATCAGTGATATCAGCAAAAGTTTTCAGGGGAAAGTATGTCTGTTTGCAGATTATACAAAAATTTGTAGTACAGTAGATGATTCAGGGTGGTTGAACCAAATGAGAAGGGATATAAAAAATTGGAGGATTAGACAAATGACTGGGATCTAAAGTTTAACACAGCAAAGTGCAAAATTATGCATTTATGAAAGAAAAATCCAAACGTTTGTTACAGACTCAATGACACTTTACTGACTGAGTGAGGAACAGGACTTGGGAATTATTATTTCAGAAGATTTAAAATTTAGTAAACAATGTAGCATTGCAGCGAGTAACACCAGTAGAATACTTGGTTGTATTGGTAGAGGTATTTTCAGCAGAAATAGTAAGGTTATTATGCAACTTTACAGATTTAGGACTCATCTTGAGTATTGTGAATAGTTCTGAGGCCTCGTCTTGAGTATTGTGTGCAGTTCTGGAGGCCATATCTTCAGAAGGATATTAACAAACTGGAATCTGTGTAAAGGAGGGCTACTAAACTGGTACATGGTTTTAATAATAAAGTATACCAGGATAGGCTCAATTACCTAAATATGTATAGCTTAGAGGAGAGAAGGGAAAGATGTGATATAATAGTCACCTTCAAGTATATTAAGGGACTAAGTAAAGCTAAGACTGTGAGTATTTTTCATAAGACAAATTCCAGAACAAGAGGTCCTGATCTAAAGCTGTAGGATAGTATATTCAGAAGTAATTTGAGGAAGCACTTCTTTACAGAAAGGGTGATTGATTCATGTAATAAACTTCCACAAGAGGTGGTAATGACAATCACTGTGGGGGACTTCAAGAATGCCTGGGATAAGCATAAGGTGTATACTTTTAGAAAATTTTGGGCAGACCTGTTGGGCCTATGGTTCTTATCTGTCATCAAAATCTATCTTTCTATTTTAGTTTTGAACAAAATGTCTCTTTAATAGAAAAAAATGCATTGACAGCAATAAACAATATTAATTTAACTAGCTGCCATGTTTTGGATTTAAATTATGCCTCAATCTCCAGATCTGGTATACACTGTTTTGTGTTTCAATTCTAATGGATTGGAATATGAGCTAAATGTACAGTACGTCCATTCTTTGTTGAAGTTCGTTATTAATGTGACGGTAAATGAATACCTTGCAAACATTGCCTATGTAAACGGCATGCTTATATATGGTAAAACGCTTAATTTATTTTATTTGAAATGCATAAGCTGTTCCCTCTGCCCCTTCCTATTTCTTTCTGCAGTATAATGATGTATAGGGTGGTGCCACCCACTCTATACCTGGGTTACAGTACCCACACCCAGCATCTTAAGTGTAGCACTTTACAACTGTACACACATTACTGACCCAATGCTCCCCTGTTTGTTTATTACTCATGCATGGTGTGACAAAAGCCACCGATTGCCATGTGAGCACTACCCTTTCATCATCTGCCGGCACATCACTCCAACTCTGACAGCTGTGCACACTATGCATGCTTAGGGTCCCGCTCTATCATGCTAGCTAGGGCTGGGATGAGTCACTGCATGGAAATAGCTATCACAATCGCTTGCGTGCTAACAGGATGAGCCAACAGTTGTCAGATAATCGTACATAAAAGAAACCATAGCTGGGAGTTGTGACCAACTATTCATGAGGCTTCTCTTTAACTGTTCTAATGTGCCCTGTGGCATGGCTTCTCATTGGCCGTGCCAGCAACTGAATAGAAGAAGAAAAAAAAAGTGGCTTAGCAAGAGGCAGGCAGCAGAAGGAAATTAAGGTAATATTTAAAAATAAAACAAACAGATTTAACTTTACTATAACTTTTAGACTAAATATATATATATATATATATATATATATATATATATATATATATATATATATATATATATAAATATAATTTAGTAGCCCCTATTTAACACTTGTGCTCCAGGCTTCCTATTTAGCTTCTGCACCTGAAGATGTTGCAGGATCCTCTCCACACTCCACCTTTCCAGCTCTTCATACTTTTGTTCTGCTTCCTTATTATCCTCACTAAGCTGTTCCACCAAGTTCAGCAGCATCATTGGAGTAGCCATATTGTTCACTGGATCAGCACCTGGCAGATCTGGCCTTCCCAAACCCGATGGGTCTACCCGAACCCAGTGTACAATTTGATCCATCATATTTTGAGCTTCTTTCTGCAGATAAAAAAAAAGAATAATATACAACCATTTTCAAAAGGATAAACACAAATGGCATTCTTGCCTACATTATAAACTAGAGATTAGCAGATGTAATTCATTGTAAAGTTGACAGAAATATTTTGAATAAAAATGTCACTATGTTAAATGAAAAAATGATGCCGCCTGCAGCACACAAGAGGTTGTGCCAACACAGCATGATGTATATCGCCTATGGTAAAGACTGCCACACCGCAGCTCCTCAATACTTCCCTGCACAAACTAGAGCAACCGTTTCCCAGAGTCTTTCTGGAACAGGCAGGCCAAGGGATTTGTGGAGGGGGCCGTGAATAGGAGGGCGGCTGCTGGTGTTTCATGGAGAGGGTCAGGGAATACCATGGACATGCTGATGCAAAGTTGGGGCATGTTCTAAGTAGAGTTCAGTCATTTGCCGGATAGTTTCTGCTATGTGGAAAGTTAAAGAACTGATTGGCAGAGACCCATTGGCATCTTAAGGACAGGGTTGTATGTGAGGGGATGGGTCATGCACAGAGAGGCAGAGTTATGGACATTCCTAAGGTGTGTTTGGGTGGGTTGCAGGCATGGATTAGTCAGACACAGAGGAGCTGCTGGTGGGTAGCGGGCGAGACCTCCCAAACAGTGACAGTCCCACAGAATATGGGATGGTTTGGAGGTCTGCAACTATTGCATTAGCTCTGGCTGGAGACGTTGCCGGCAAAACAACCAGTGACAATCGTGCTGGATATGGGGTGGTTTGCAGGTTGGCATTTACCCTGGCTGGAGGCACTGCAGGCAAAACAATAGCCAGCCCTCACAACCAGTGTCTATCCCACAGGATGTGGGGCGGTTGGGAGGTCTATTATAGCCACTTATCCTCCTCTGTTCCCAAATGTTAGCTTTTCATTACTACTGTAAGTTACTATTATATTAAACTCATTTTAATTAAAGGGATAGTCTAGTCAAAATTAAACTTTCATGATTCAGATAGAGCATGTAATTTTAAGCAACTTTCCAATTCACTTTTATTATGAAATTTGTTTTGTTCTTTTGGTATCTTTATTTAAAAAAGCAAGAATTTAAGCTTACAAGCCAGCCCAATTTTGGTTCAGAACCTGGGTAGCACTTGCTGATTGGTGTCTAATTGTAGCCACCAATCAGAAAGCGCTACCCAAGTCTGAAACAAAAATGGGCTGGCTTGTAAGCTTACATTCTTGCTTTTTCCAAATAAAGATACCAAGAGAACAAAAAAAATTGACAAAAGGAGTAAATGAGAAAGTTGCTTAAAATTAAATGCTCTATCTGAATCATGAAAGTTTAATCTTGACTAGACTATCCCTTTAAATTAAGGAAAAAACAACAACAATGCAAAATAAATGATTTATTCTGCCTTCTTTTGCTGTAAAACACCTCTGAAAATAATGCTTGTTTCACACCTCCCAGGGAGAATGGAGTGCCTCCATCATACTTAAAGGGACATAATAATCAACATTAAACTTGCATGTAGGGTTGCCACCTTTTCCTCCAAAAAATACCGGCCATGGGTGAGGGTGGAGCCAAAAAGGGGTGGAGCCAAAAGGGGTGGAGCCAAAATGTTGTATGCCCCTATGATAATTTATATGTTCCACTATTTGATTAGTGTAGCGAGCACCATGCACGTGCTAAATATTACTAAGGACTTTGAGTACCTGTGCAAATATATATCCTGTACATTAAACACAGTCGCAGTCTGGAGGGTGTGTCTAGCATCATAGGGACGCCCCCCCTGACCCGATCCATCATTGAAATCTCGCGATCGCATGCACGATGGCGGGATTTCAATTTGTTTAGAAAAAGTAACCCTGTCATCAAAGGGTTAAATCATTTATTTTTATACTGACCATTTCTAATGCAGAGTTTTTATATAGTGCCTATACTGTATATGCTATACATCTATAACTATGACTTTAAATGTATCCAAAAGTTATATTGTCCGTTTTTGGATCTATAAAGGAACACCGTTTGCCATAAAAAAGTGTCAACCCATAAAATAGTGTCAACCAGCATAAATTAGCCCTTTTATGTAAGCTTGTAATTCCATACTTAGTTTCTGAATAAAGCTTACCCTTCCCTCATGGGGATCTTAACTTTTGCTTGTAGAACAAAAACTACAAATCTAACACCCCATTCACTTTACCCTTCCGAGAGAGACCCTATTGCTTAGAGCCGGCAAAGAGAATGACTGGGGGGTGGAGCTAGAGGGGGAGCTATATGGACAGCTCTGCTGTGTGCTCTCTTTGCCACTTCCTGTTAGGAAGGAGAATATCCCACAAGTAAAGGATGAATCCGTGGACTGGATACACCTTACAAGAGAAATGTGTTTTTACGTTTGTGAGATAACTGTACACCAATAAAGCAGTGGGAACTATGAAACACCACACATTTGTCTTTCATGATTCAGATAGAACATACAATTTTAAACAACTTTCTAATTTACTTCTATTATCACATTTTCTTTACTCTCTTGGTATCTTTTGTTGAAAAGCAGTGTGGTAAGCTCAGGAGTGTGCATGCGTCTAGCGCACTAGAGGGCAGCACTTGCAGTGTAGTGCTCCAGATGCCTACCTAGGTATCTCTTCAACAAAGAATAACAAGGGAACAAAGCAAATTTGTTAATAGAAGTAAATTGGAAACTTTTTTAATATAGTATGTTCTGTCTGACTCACAAAATAAATATTGGGGTTTCATATCCCTTTAAAGCAACAGAACTTACTGTTATAAATTCGAGCCAATTGGAGATCTCCGGTCTGTTACACATTTTTTGATAGGTTGACATCATCGTCATGGTTACGTACATCACATTATAAACAAAGCTCTTTAAAATACTGTATTTATTTCAATGCTGTAGAGCAAACGAGCTCATTTTTTTTCCCGTTTTTACCTTGTACCGCTCCTCCTGGGTCGTCCTCCATAGCTCATCCATAGCCATCACAAAGAAACATTCACTGAAGATGGTACGCTGGACTTTCACAGCTCGGCCATCGCGGGTCACAACAAAAGCACATTTAAGAGAGTGGGCAGAGGGGCGAGCATGAGCCAGAAGGAACTTACCTCCTAAGTGAAAAGAATAAACATCCTATTTTGTTATTTAACAACGTATTCATAATAAAGTAGGCCTTTATTATTTAATATTCTTATCGTACAAGTACCAAGAAGGGTTAATCTGAAACAATGCAGCTTGTACCTGGAAGGGAAGCAAGAAGTTAAACTGACATACTTATATACTACCTCGGTGCACGAGGTTTAGTGCACATCTACAATCAGGGTGGGATTTTTCAACAAGCCAGCTTTGCAGCTGCCTAGGGTTTCCAGTGTTTCATAAAACAGCCCAGTATTTTAACCTGGACTCTTAAATGACTGGGTTTGAATAGGGATGTGATGTGGGCATATGGCTGAAAAAGGCTACAAGGATGTGGTTATGATCCAGAGCTCTCTAACATAAACGCATTTCGAGTCATTGTCTCTCTCAACATTTTCTAAGCCTATAAATGTTCCAGTTTCACAATATTAAATTGAGAACCTCTAATCCCCACTTGTGAACCACCTTGACTCCCTCCCCCATGAAAATCCCTCTTATGTCCCTAGCCCACCTAATATCTACCTCAAATTACCCTCTAAACCCACAGAACAGTTGGACTTAGCTTTGAAGCCGAGTGAGGTCCAGACATGCAAATGTCCAGGTTTGGTGGGAAACAGACTAGTTATTTCATACTTGTGTGTGTCTTTGTCTTTGTGTGGGAGTGTGTCTGTGTGTGTGACAGAGTGTGTGTCTTTGTGTTTGTCAGTGTCTTTCTGTGTTTGTGAGTCTGTGTATGAAAGAGTGAGTGTATTTGTGTGTGTGTGTGTGAGAGATAGTGGGTGAGCACTTTAGTGTCTTTTTGTGTGTGTGTGAGAGAGTATGTGTGTGTGATAGAGTGTATGTGAGAGTGTGTGTGTGAGAGAGAGAGAGTGTATGAGGGTGTGTGAGAGAGGGTGTGTGAGAGAGTGTGTGTGTGTTAGAGTGTATGTGAGTGTGTGTGAGAGAAAGTGTGAGGGTGTGTGTGTTAGAGTGTATGTGAGAGAGGGTGTGTGTGTGAGGGTTTGTGAGAGACGGTGTGTGTGTGTTAGCGTGTATGTGAGAGTGTGTGTGTGAGAGAGTGTGAGGGTGTGTGAGAGAGGGTGTGTGTATGTGTTAGAGTGTATGTGACAGTGTGAGGGTGTGTGAGAGAGGGTGTGTGTATGTTAGAGTGTATGTGAGAGTGTGAGGGTGTGTGTGTGTGTGTTAGAGTGTATGTGACAGTGTGAGGGTGTGTGAGAGAGGGTGTGTGTGTGTTAGAGTGTATGTGACAGTGTGAGGGTGTGTGAGAGAGGGTGTGTGTGTGTGTTAGAGTGTATGTGAGAGTGTGAGGGTGTGTGTGTGTTAGAGTGTATGAGACAGTGTGAGGGTGTGTGTGTGTGTTAGAGTGTATGTGAGAGTGTGAGGGTGTGTGTGTGTTAGAGTGTATGTGACAGTGTGAGGGTGTGTGAGAGAGGGGGTGTGTGTGTGTGTTAGAGTGTATGTGACAGTGTGAGGGTGTGTGAGAGAGGGTGTGTGTGTGTGTTAGAGTGTATGTGAGAGTGTGAGGGTGTGTGTGTGTGTTAGAGTGTATGAGACAGTGTGAGTGTGTGTGTGTGTTAGAGTGTATGTGACAGTGTGAGGGTGTGTGAGAGAGGGTGTGTGTATGTTAGAGTGTATGAGACAGTGTGAGGGTGTGAGAGAGGGTGTGTGTGTTAGAGTGTATCTGACAGTGTGAGGGTGTGAGAGAGGGTGTGTGTGTGTGTGTTAAAGTGTATGTGAGAGTGTGAGGGTGTGTGAGAGAGGGTGTGTGTGTGTGTGTTAGAGTGTATGTGACAGTGTGAGGGTGTGTGAGAGAGGGTGTGTGTATGTTAGAGTGTATGTGACAGTGTGAGGGTGTGTGAGAGAGGGTGTGTGTGTGTGTTAGAGTGTATGTGACAGTGTGAGGGTGTGTGTGTGTTAGAGTGTATGTGACAGTGTGAGGGTGTGTGAGAGTGTATGTGACAGTGTGAGGGTGTGTGAGAGAGGGTGTGTGTGTGTGTGTTAGAGTGTATGAGACAGTGTGAGAGAAAGAGAGTGTGAATATGTATGTGCAAATTTGTGTTTATGAGCTATTATACATAGTGTGTACTTTGCAAAAAAAGTTTGCTGTGCTGTGCACGGTGTACGGATTTGGCATGAACTAAAGGTGGCAATCCTAGTTGGACTGAGGGACAAATTATTCACCACAACCCTAGCTACTTTGGTCGACTGGGCAGCATACCTTATCTACACGTTTCTAAATAAAATAAGGCCTAAAAAAAATAAAAAATAAAGCAGCTGAAAAATCTCTATGCATTGATTTAACACATTAATTTCCTTTGTTACGTAGTTAACCTATGAAAATGAGTGAACTGCATAGTCAAAGTTGTGCTCATGTGCACTCCAGATAAGGACACACTGAGGCGAGATTACATATGCGGCGCAGGCTTCAGCGTAACTGCTGAAACCCGCGCAGTCCGTAATTTCACCTCGCACATCTGGGAATCACATAAACCCTGCCAGCAGTTCATAAAGTGCTGTAAGTCGGATAAACTAGCGATGTCCAGAAATGTGCGTAAATACACATTTCCTGGAGTCGACAGTGACTTACGGCACTTTAGAAACTGCCGGCGCCTAAGAAAAAAAAAAAGTTAAATCTCCCGTAAAAGTCAAACCCACCTCCCAAAAATAAACCCGACACGTAAAAACCCCTATATCTGCAATCCCCCCACATTGCAACTAATAATAAAACTATTAACCCCTAATCCGCCATTCACCCACATTGCAATCTACCTAATAAAACTATTAACCCCTGAATCCGCCAACCCAAACATTGCAAACTACCTAATAAATGTATTAACCCCTAAACCCCAACATCGCAAAGTAACTTATTAACTCCTAAACCGCCAAACCCCCACATCGCAATAAACCTAATTAATCTATTAACTCCTAGACCGCCAACCCCCCACAACGCAAATAACTAATTTAATTACTAAGCCCCCTAAATTAACCCCAAAATTACATAAAATACTAAATTACAATTAAAATAAAAAATCCTAACAGTACTTAAAAAAAAAACTAAAATGAAATTAATCTAAAATTACAAAAAATAAAAAAGGCTAACATTACAGAAAATAATAAACCAAATTATCAAATATAAAAAAATTAAACCTAATCCCTATGAAAATAAAAAAGCCCTCCCAAAATAAAAACACCCCCTAATCTAATACTAAACTTCCAATAGCCCTTAAAAAGGGCTTTTTGTACGGCATTGCCCTAAGTTAAGCAGCTTTTTTGCTTAAAAAAAAATTCTAAGTCCCCCCCTAACAGTAAAACCCTCCACCAACCAGACCCCCCCAAAAAAAACTAACACTAAAAAACCTAAGCTACCCATTGCCCCTAAAAGGGCATTTGTATGGGCATTGCCCTTAAAAGGGCTCAATAAAATCCCTAATCTAAAAAATAAAAAAAAAAGTCTAACCCCCAGATAGGTACTCACGGTTCCTGAAGTCCAGCGGTTACTTCTTCTTACAAGCGGTGACATCTTCTTCCATTGCGGCGACCTGTTCTATCTTCATCCAGGACCGCGGAACTGAAGACCGGCGACCGCGGAGCCATGGAGCGTGGAGGATCCTCTTCGTACGATCACCGCCGTACACTGAATATTGAATGCAAGTTACGCGTTTAAATATGGCGTACCTTGCATTCCTATTGGCTAATTTGAATCTTCAAATTCAAATCAGCCAATAGGATGAGAGCTACTGAAATCCTATTGGCTGATTTGAACATATTTAAATGCGTAACTTGCATTCAATATTCAGTGTATGGTGGTGATCGTACGAAGAGGATACTCCACCATGAGTACCTATCTGGGGGTAAGACTTAGGCTTTATTTATTTTTTTAGATTAGATATTTTAGTGGGCGGTAAAAGAGCTGAATACCCTTTTCAGGGCAGTAAAAGAGCTGAATGCCCTTTTAAGGGCAGTAAAAGAGCTGAATACAATTTTTTAAAAGGGCAATGCCCATACAAATGCTCCTTTGGGGGCAATAGGTAGTTTAGGATTTTTTAGTGTTAGGGTTTTTCATGGGGGGGGGTTACTGTTAGGGGTTACTTAGTTTTTTTTTTAAACGTAAAGAGCTGTTTAATTTAGGGCAATGCCCTACAAAAGGCCCTTTTATGGGTTATTGGTAGTTTAGATTAGGGGGTGTTTTTATTTTCATAGGGATTAGGTTTAATTTTTTTATTTTTAATAATTTGGTTTATTATTTTCTGTAATGTTAGACTTTTTAATTATTTTTTTATTTTAGATTAATTTTAGATTAATTTAAGATTTAATTTAAACTGTTTCTTTATTTTAAAAGTAAAGTTAGATTTTTTATTTTAATTGTAATTTAGTATTTTTTAATTTTAGGTAGTGGGGTTAATTTAGGGGGTGTTAGGTTAGGGGGCTTAGTAACTAAGTAATTTAATTAGTTATTTGCATTGTGGGGGGTTGGCGGTTTAGGAGTTAATAGCTTAATTAGGTTAATTGCGTTGTTGGGGTTAATATACTTTATTAGGTAATTTGCGATGTGGGTGAATGGCGGATTAGGGGTTAAAAGTTTAATTAGGCATATTGCGATGTGGGGGTTTGGGGGTTTAAGGGTTAATATACTTTATTAGGTAGTTTGCGATGTGGGTGAGCGGAGGATTAAGGGTTAATAGTTTAATTGGGCATATTGCGATGTAGGGGTTCTGCGGATTAGGGGTTAATATAATGTATTAGTTATTGCGGTGGGGGATTGCAGTTGACAGGTAGATATTGCGCATGCGTTAGGTGTTAGTTTATATTTTCAGTGTAAGGCTTGCTGCGCCTGCCTATGTGTGGCGAGGTGAAAATGGAGTAAAATTTATTTTTTGGCCGCATAAGCCGCATTTATATGCAGCGCCGTATATGCGATAGCAAAACCGGGATAAACACCAGCGTCGCCGGCTTTTGCGGCGGCATATGTAATCTCGTCCCTGGTGACCAAATCAGAAACAAGTATACGTGTGTTAGCTCCAATCACTGGCTGTATAGGCATCTGGAGCAAAATAGGGGCAGTTCAAGAATGCAATTTTGCCCATGTGTTTCACCCTTTTAAAGCAACTATGCACATAATAAATGAAGGGAATCTGTAGAAAAATACAATGCTCTAATGAAAACAATTGAATTAAGATTGGTTGGGCATGTATAAAACTATTAATATTGACTCATTAATTATAAACCCTCAGTTAAAGTAATGAACCATCTAAATAGATCTACTGATTGTTTTCTGTATTAAATGTTTCTCTCTACTTAGCCTAACTTCTTTTAAGTTAATGTGAAAGTGGGAACAGAGATGATCTTGTTCACAGCTGAATAAGCAGTTTCATTGTGTAGCACTAAATGTACTGTGTACTTTGGCCTGTAGCAAAAATAGTAAAAATCCTGTGGTTATGTGGGGGAAAAGGGATGTGCTCACTGGGCATTGAATACAAGCACTGGTGTCCACAAGGGGGGGGCAAGAGAGGGAAATGCCATCCCCAATTTGGATGCATGTGCAAAAATAGAATGCATATCTTCATCACAGGGTCAGTATGAAATTAGCAGTTTTCTAATATGTTAGACACCCAAAAGACCACTTACATATGAGTAAGGTTGCCAGCTGTCCTGCAAACAAATACTGGACAATCTGTCAGTGACTAGACACACTGGTAGGTGGTATTACACAATGCCTCCCCCAAAAGCTCTATCTTAGCCCCCACCATGTATACTGTTTACAAATGAACAATCATTTCACCCCTTGGCTGCCAGTAACATACAAATCAATAATTTTACTTCTTTGGCTGCCAGGTGATTTTACCCGCTTGACTGCCTTTCACTTCTTTATGCTCTATATTTGTAATGTGTTGAGGCATAGGAGTCATTTGGTTAAAGGGACAGTCAAAAAAAACTTTCATGATTTAAATAGGGCATGTAATTTTAGACAACTTTCCAATTTACTTTTATTACCAATTTTGCTTTGTTCTCTTGGTATTCTTAGTTGAAAGCTAAATCTAGGAGGTATATGTGCTAATTTCTTAGACCTTGAAGGCCACCTATAATTTGAAAGCATTTTGACAGGTTTTTCACCACTAGAGGGCGTTAGTTCATGTGTTTCATATAGATAACATTGAGCTCAGGCACATGAAGCTCCTAAGAGCAAGCACTGATTGGCTAAAAATGCAAGTCTGTCAAAAGAACTGAAATAAGGGGGCAGTTTGTAGAGCCATAGATACAAGGTAATCACAGAGGTAAAACATATATTATTATAACTGTGTTGGTTATGCAAAATTGGGGAATGGGTAATAAAGGGATTATCTACCTTTTAAAACAACAAAAATTCTGGTGTTTACTGTCCCTTTAACAAACAGGTCCACTATACAGCAGAGTTATAAGGGGAATACACAGAAGCTGTGTCTTTTTCTCAGCAAAAATTAAATACATATACCTATTAGACCTCTAATGCAAGAGAAGATAGTCTCCTCTTTCAAATGATAGGTTACATAACCCAGTAGATATCATATGATTTATCTAAACATACCAATTAGTAATCTAGGTAGATATTTGCGTTAAAGTTTATAATGGTGTGCTTGTTAAATATATATATATATATATATATATATATATTTTTTTTTTTTAAAGTATCAAATTTATTACAATACTAAAAGTACGACACGATAAAGCCGCAAAGGTAACAAGGGACCAGTTCACGGTAAAGCCGGGTCTACGGCTCAACAAAACGCTCACTCTCACTTAGCGTTTTCCAGCCGATGATGGAACCAGCAAGTCTGTGTAACGGTAAGTTCCACCTCTTGTTACATCACATATATGTGCAAAGTAAACCTCCAACATACGTTTCACTGATCATTCAGCTTTTTTAAGGAGTAAACTCTTGTCCATCCTGTTCTATTTTCCCCCAAAATATTTTCAATAGTTTGAATAAGGCATAATAAAACATAATTTATGATTACCTGATAAATGTATTTATTTCCGGATATGGTGAGTCCACAGAATCATCAATTACTGGTGGGAATATCACTCCTGGCCAGCAGGAGGAGGCAAAGAGCACTACAGCAAAGCTGCTATATATATGTCCCTTCCCTTACCCATAATCCCCAGTCATTCAGCCGAAGGAAAAATGGAAAAAGAAGATAACACAAAAGTGTAGAGGTGCCTGAGGTTTTAGAAAAAACAACTGTCTTAAATAAAGGGTGGGCCGTGGACTCACCATATCCGGAAATAAATAAATTTATCAGGTAAGCATCAATTATGTTTTCTTTCTTAAGATATGGCGAGTCCATGGAATCATCAGTTACTAGTGGGAATCAATACCCAAGTTAGAGGACACAGATGATAAGGGAGGTAGACCTAAACAGAAGGCACCACTGCCTGAAGAACCCTTCTCCAAAAAGAAGCCAAGGCAAAAGTATAAAATTTATAAAGCTTTGAAAAAGTATGCAAAGAGGACCAAGTTACAGCCTTGCAAAACTGTTCCACAGAAGCTTTATTTTTAAATGCCCAAGAAGAAGAAACAGCCCTCGTGGAATGAGCAGTGATTCTCTCAGTAGGTTGCTGTCCAGCAGTCTCATAGACCAAACGAATAATACTCCTTAGTCAAAGAGAAGTAGCCGTAGCTTTCTGACCCTTGCGCTTCCCAGAAAAATAATCAAACAAAGCAGAAGACTGACGAAACTCCTTAGTCGCCTAAAGATAAAACTTCAAAGCACGCACAACATCTAGGTTGTGCAACAAATGCTCATTAGGAGAAGGAGGATTAGGACACAAAGAAGGAACCACGATGTCCTGATTAATATTCTTGTTTGAAACAACCTTAGGTAGGAAACCTAATTTAGTACATAGAACCACCTTATCAGAATGAAAAATAAGATAAGGAGAATCAAACTGCAGAGCCGAGAGTTCTGAAACTCTACGAGCAGAAGAAATAGCAACAAGAAACAAAACCTTCCAAGATAACATCTTAATATCTAAGGAATCCATAGGTTCAAATGGAGCCAGCTGAAAAACTCTAAGAACAAGGTTAAGACTCCAGGGAGGAGTAACGGTCTTAAACACAGGCCTGATCCTAACCAAGGCCAGACAAAGGGATTGCACATCTGGCGCATCCACCAAACGCTTATGCAATAAAACAGACAACGCAGAAATCTGACCTTTCAGAGTACTAGCTGACAAACCCTTCTCCAGACCCTCCTGGAGAAAAGACAAAATCCTAGGAATCCTGACTATACTCCAAGAGTAGCCTCTGGATTCGCACCAATACAGATATTTACGCCATATCTTATAGTAAATCTTTCTTGTCACAGGCTTACGAGCCTGAATCATGGTCTCAATGACTGACTCTGAAAACCCACGCTTAGATAAAATCAAGCGTTCAATCTCCAAGCAGTCAGCTTCAGAGAAACGAGATTTGGACAAATAAAATGACCCTGAAGTAGGTCCTTCCTCAGAGGGAGTCTTCGCGGAGGTAGAGACGACATTTCCACTAGATCTGCATACCAGATCCTGCGAGGCCACGCCGGGGCTATGAGAATCACTGACGCCCTCTCCTGCTTGATCCGAGCAATGACTCTTGGAAGGAGAGCAAACAAAGGAAATATCTAAGATAGACTGAAATTCCAAGGGACCGCCAGAACATCTATCAAGAAAGCCTGTGGATCCCTTGACCTCGAGCCATACCTCAGAAGCTTGGCATTCTGCCGAGAAGCCATGAGATCCAGTTCTGGCTGCCCCCAATTGAGGATTAAACTGGAAAATACTTCCGGATGGAGTTCCCACTCCCCCTGATGAAAGGTCTGTTGGCTCAGAAAATCCACCTCCCAATTATCCACTCCTGGGATGTGGATCGCAGAAAGACAGTTGTGAGAGTCCGCCCAATGGATTATCCAGACCACCTCTGTCATGGCCAAGGAACTCTGAGTTCCCCCCGGTGGTTGATGTACGCCACCGATGTTATGTTGTCCGACTGAAACCTAATAAACCAGGCTAAGGCTAACTGAGGCCAGGCTAGTAGAACATAAACAATCGCTCTCAGTTCTAGAATGTTTATAGGGAGAACTGACTCATCTCGAGTCCAAAGACCCTGAGTCTTCAATGACCCCCAAATTGCTCCCCAACCTAGAAGGCTGGCATTCGTGGTTATGATCACCCAGGAAGGTCTGCAAAAGCAAGTTCCCTGGGAGAGGTGTTCCTGAGACATCCACCATAGAAGAGAGTCCCTTGTCGCCTGATCCAGAACTATTTGCGGAGACAGAGCCGCATAGTCCCTGTTCCATTGCCTTAACATGCATAACTGCACAGGTCTGAGATGGAACCGAGCAAACGGAATGATGTCCATGGAAGCTACCATTAGACCAATTACCTCCATATATAGAGTCACTGACGGCCGAGGAGAGGACTGAAGGACAAGACAAGAGCCAAAGATCTTTGTTTTTCTGACCTCTGTCAGAAATATCTTCATTAGTAGGGAGTCTATTATGGTCCCTAAAAACACTACTCTTGTGGCTGGAATCAGAGAACTCTTTCCTAGATTCACCTTCCAACCGTGCAAGCGAAGAAAAGACAACAAGATCTCCGTATGAGAGTTTGCTTGATGAAAAGACGGCGCCTGAACCATAATGTTGTCCAGATAAGGTGCTACTGCAATGCCCCAAGACCGGATCACTGCCAAAATAGCACCCAGGACCTTTGAGAAAATTCTGAGAGCTGTGGCAAGGCCGAATGGAAGAGCCATAAACTGAAAGTGCTTGTCTAGAAAAGCAAATCTCAGAAACTTGTGATGATCCCTGCGGATGGGAACATGAAGGTACGCATCTTTAGGTCTATGGTTGTCATGAACTGACCCTCTTGAACCAAAGGAAGAATGGAACGTATAGTCTCCATCTTGAAGGATGGTACTCTGAGGAACTTGTTTAAACACTTTAGGTCTAAAAATAGGTCTGAAAGTCCCCTCTTTCTTGGGAACCACAAACAGATTTGAATAAAATCCCAGACCCTGTTCCTGCGGAGGAACTGGAACTATAACTCCCAGGGCAAAAAGTTCCTTGATACAATTTAAGAAAGCCTCTCTCTCTCTAGCTGGTCTACACATAATCTTGAGAGAAGAAACCTGCCTCTGGGAGGAAACATCTTGAATTCTATCTTGGACATCTCGTATCCAAGCCTGAGCAAATTGAAAGAGCCTGTTGCCTACTAGATCCATTCCTGGATTGGGGGCCGACCCTTCATGCTGACTTGGAGTCAGCCACAGGTTTCTTAGACTGTTTCCCCTTGTTCCAAGACTGACCAGACCTCCAGGAAGACTTGGATAGTTCCTGCTTGGAAGAGGAAGCGGAGGGTTTACCTCTAAAGTTACGAAAGGAACGAAAATTACTCTGACGCTCTTTCTGCTTAGTCTTCTTATCCTGAGGAAGAAGAGATCCCTTTCCTCCTGTGATCTGAAATAATTTCAGTCAAACCAGGCCCAAACGAGGTCCTACCCTTGTAGGGAATAGCTAATAACTTAGATTTAGAAGAAATATCCGCAGACCAGGATTTTAACCAAAGGGCTCTGCGAGCTAGGACCGCAAAACCAGACATTTTTGCTCCTAGTTTAATGACCTGTAAGGAAGCATCCATAATAAAGGAATTGGCTTAACTTAAGAGCCTTAAAGGATTACTTTCTGTTATAATTTTTAAGCTAAACAACTAACATATTAAAGTTAATAAACATTAATTAAAACCTACTGACCTATATTTTCTCCAAAATGAAGTTTCATAACATTCTAAAAGCTATATCTTTTATTCGCCGATGATGTCACGTTATCCTGCCCACTATTTTCAGCACTGTGTGTTCAAAATACTTAAACCAATAACTTTGTGTTTAAAGCGCCATTTTGAAACCTAGGTATTGTAAACGGATTGGTACAGAGCAAAGGATACCCACGGAGTGGGTTTGGAAAACAATTAAATTTGCAGACAAGATTTCTGATATACGGTAGAGATATGTTAATGAAATTCTATTGATAAAAAGCGTATTTGGGGTAGTTAGTTAGTAACAGGCATAGAAAATATTTACTTACAGTGGCCCTTTAATCCTGTCCTGGATCTCCTCACGAGGAGTATCTGTCTGAATAGAATCAGACAAGGCATCAAAACAGTAAGCTGCAGCGCTGGTATCAGTAGCAATACACACCGCAGGCTGCCATTGAAGACCTTGGTGAACATACACTTTCTTTAATAATGCCTCCAATTTCTTATCCATTGGATCCTTAAAGGAACAACTATCCTCTATGGGAATAGTGGTCCTCTTAGCCAAAGTGGAAATAACTCCTTCCATCGTAGGAACCGTTTGCCACGACTCTTTAATAGAGTCAGCTATAGGAAACATTTTCTTTAAAATAGGAAATGGAGAAAAAGGAATACCAGGTCTCTTCCACTCCCGTGCAATAATCTCAGAAGCACAGTCTGGAACAGGAAATACCTCCACCGCAGAGGGGACATCAAAATACTTGTTCAGCTTACTAGACTTCTTAGGGTTAACAACGATAGTAGTATCAGAGTCATCCAAGGTAGCCAAAATCTCCTTAAGTAACAAGCGGAGGTGTTCCAGCTTAAATCTGAAGGACACAACTTCAGCATTAGCAGAAGGAATTATACTGCCTTAATCCGAGATTTCACCCTCAGATGCACCCAAAGAATCTTCATCCTCAGACTTCTGAGAGGAAATACTTTGATTAGCCACTTCAGGATCAGAAACCTTTGTTACTGTTTCTTTAAATTTCCTTTTGCGTTTTCCCTGCAACATAGGAAAAGCAGACAGCACCTCAGATACCTCAGAGGATACCTGGGTAGCAATATCTTGCAAAGTAACCCCAGACTGAGCATGAGAGGAAACGCAGGCACTGCATGTGCAGATGAAAAGGATTGAGACGCTTGAGGAGACAGCTGCGGCACATCTGAAATCTGAACAGCATCCGCCTTAGCTAATGATGGCTCAGGGGTCAAAAAGTCTATTTCTATAAGCTAAAGTTCTTTCAATACATAAAGAACAAAAAGGTACTGGGGTTCCACCTGGACATAAAAACATAAGCTACAGGTAACATCCTGCACAGCCTCTTGATCCATAATACAAAAAAAAAAAAAAGCAAATTAAAAAAAAAACAAAAAAAAAAACATCTTTTAACTTTTTTTTTTTATCTTTTAACAAAGGATATAAAACAGAACAAAAAAAACTTTCATAAATAAATGTTCCTTTTAAATTTACCAAATCAAGCAAAACATACCCCAGGCAACACTCTACACCTTAGCAGAACTACTGAGGTGCCCTAGCTGTCCTGCAACCCGCAGTAAACTGAGGAAAAAAACGATCCCGTTTAAAATCCGGATTCCAGAGAAGCAAAAACAGCAAGAAGCCTTCTAAACAGCAGAGCCATCTGAAATATGTGCACCTCACTCTTACAGGAAGTGAAGAAAAGCGCCAAAAAAAGCAGAATTTCCCTAAAAGGGGCGGTCCTACAGCTGACAAAAAAGCCATTTTTTTAAAACAACTTTCTTGAAAACAGGCTTAAAAACAAACAATAAAACCCCCAATAAAAGTACATCATCTGTTACTAAAAATGGATCCTCACTGAGCCATCAATAAAATAAATAAATAACTCCTCACACTAACAGTGCCTGCAAAAACTGCCATAAAAACCTGCACCCTGACAGGAATATTAAAAAAAAACGTCCCCCTGCAGCGTTTCAGCTGAATAAGTGCCAAATATTTCCCTGCTTAAATAGATAAAACTGGGACTTACCTTAACATTTATCTGTCCGGCAGTAGGACAGCTCACCTGGTTTGAGAGGATGCCATCCCTCACATGGACCTGTGAAAATGCAGAAAGACTAAGTAAACTTACTCAGGCTATCTAAATAGGGCAGCAAAATGTTTTGGGAAAATGCAGTGAGGATTGTACCCCACAAGTTCCCAATTGCTCAAAAACCACCACTGCCCTACTGAAGAGACTGACATGGGCTAAGGCTAGACCCTTTAGAAAGTTCAGAGCAAACTTACGCTGCTTTTTAAATAAAAAAATCTTGATTGTAGATCAGACACCAAAACCTCACCTCCACCTGCACCGCAGGCAAAGAGAATAACTGGGGATAATCGGTAAGGGAAGTGACATATATAACAGCTTTGCTGTAGTGCTCTTTGCCTCCTCCTGCTGGCCAGGAGTGAAATTCCCACTAGTAATTGATGATTCCGTGGACTTACCATATCTTAGGAAAGAAATAAACATTTTATTTGTCTACATAACTGATGTATATTATGTTTGCCCTTCCTTATGAAAAAAAACATCTACAGATGCCCATAGATACAATAACACTTGATACTGGGAATACTAACATAGTAGAAGAATAAAAGCAAATAGAATAAATACAAGGAAACACACATAGGTAGAATGTGATAGGGGGCACAATGGTTTGTATGGACTCACCAGCTACAGCATCATTTAGTATCTCCGGCTTGTGAAATCTGGGCACTGTTCTATACAGGCGACAATACATCCAAACCTGGATAAAAGAACAAAAACTGTTGTACCATATACTTCACTTTCTGCAAGAGGGCATATGCACATATGCTCTGGCAACAATGAGCTTGCACATGAAGGATTTATTTAGAGATGCTCTGCCAGGCAGTTATAGTGACAGTCCTCATGACTCTGGCAGGGAATAGGTTATAAAGGAATGCTAAAAGGGGTTTATACAAGCTCAGCAGGGGTTGTCCTATAACAGTACTGTTCCAGAAAATAGAAATAAGCTATGGACCCAACCTCTAGAGAGATAATTACACTGTAACACACACACACACATATATAGATAGATAGATAGATAGATAGATAGATAGATAGATAGATAGATAGATAGTGTGTGTTAAAAATGTGCCCAAAATAAAAAATTAAACATTTGTGATTCAGATAGAATATGTCATTTTAAACATCTTTCCAATTTACTTCTATTTTGTAATTTGCTTGGTTCCCTTGGTATCTTTTGTTAAAGAAAATATTTAGGTAGGCTCAGCAGCAGCAGTGCACTACAGTGAGCTAGATGGTGATTGGTGGCTTCACATATATGTCTGTTGTGATTGGCTCACCCGATCTGTTCAGCTAGCTCTAAGTAGTGCACTGCTACTCCTAAGTGGGTTCCTTAACAATGGAAAGCAAAAAAAAAACTAAGCAAATTTGATTACAGAAGTAACTGGAAATTTGTTTAAAATTGCATGCTCTATCTGAATCATTAAAATTTATTTTTGATTTTACTGTCTCTAAAATAACGTAAAATGTTCTGTGTTATATGTAAGCATTAGTACAATAATAAAATATTAAACATGTATGATTAGATAGATCAAGCAGATTGATTTTTTATATTTCCATTATAAAAATGGGCACAATTTTTTTATATGAACAATTTCGGAGGCACCTGCTTGTGCATAATTTCACTGTATATACCTATATGCATTTGTGATTGGTTTATGGCTGTCACATGATACAGGGAAAATAGAATAACTTAAATTTGTCAGAAAAAAAAAAAATTCTACTTCTCATTTGAAATTAAGACCAATGGTCAGATGATCAAAAACTTCCTGGCATGGAAAGAAATCACACAAAATATTTGGATGTTTTTTTGAGCATTATATTGTTACTAGTGACGGAACCACCGAACCACTCTGCCATTTTCGGAAGGGCAATCTGTTTTCGTGACGGAACCACCCTGCCATTTTCAGAATCCACCTGGATGCAGCAATTCCGAAAAAGTCAGGGTGGTGAAAGAATCCATCCAGGTGGATTCTTTCACCACCCCTTTTGCTCTCTCTCTCCCCCCTCTTTTGCTCTCTCGCTCACCTCTCTTTCTCCCCGTCTTTTGCTCTCTCTCCCCCCTCTCTTTTGCGCTCCCTCTCCCCCCTCTCTTTTGCTCTCTCTCTTCCCTCTCTTTTGTCTTCCCTCTTTTGCTCTCTCTCTCCCCTGTTTTTCCCTCTCTTTTTTGCTCTCTCTCCCCCCTCTCTTTTGCTCTCACCTCTCTCCCCCCTCTCTCTTTTGCTCTCTCCCCCCTTCCCTCTCTTTTGCTCTCTCTCTCCTCTTCCCTCTCTTTTGCTCTCTCTCTCCTCTTCCCTCTCTTTTGCTCTCTCCCCCCTTCCCTCTCTTTTGCTCTCTCTCTCCTCTTCCCTCTCTTTTGCTCTCTCTCCTCCTCCCTCTCTTTTGCTCTCTCTCCCCTGCCCTCTCTTTTGCTCTCTCTCCCCTGCCCTCTCTTTTGCTCTCTCTCCCCTGCCCTCTCTTTTGCTCTCTCTCCCCTGCCCTCTCTTTTGCTCTCTCTCCCCTGCCCTCTCTTTTGCTCTCTCTCCCCTTCCATCTCCTTTGCTCTCTCTCCCCTTCCCTCTCTTTTGCTCTCTCTCCCCTTCCATCTCTTTTGCTCTCTCTCCCCTTCCATCTCTTTTGCTCTCTCTCCCCTTCCATCTCTTTTGCTCTCTCTCCCCTTCCCTCTCTTTTGCTCTCTCTCCCCTTCCATCTCTTTTGCTCTCTCTCCCCTTCCCTCTCTTTTGCTCTCTCTCCCCTTCCCTCTCTTTTGCTCTCTCTCCCCTTCCCTCTCTTTTGCTCTCTCTCCCCTTCTCTCTCTTTTGCTCTCTCTCCCCTTCTCTCTCTTTTGCTCTCTCTCCCCTTCCCTCTCTTTTGCTCTCTCTCCCCTTCCCTCTCTTTTGCTCTCTCTCCCCTTCCCTCTCTTTTGCTCTCTCTCCCCTTCCCTCTCTTTTGCTCTCTCTCCCCTTCCCTCTCTTTTGCTCTCTCTCCCCTTCCCTCTCTTTTGCTCTCTCTCCCCTTCCCTCTCTTTTGCTCTCTCTCCCCTTCCCTCTCTTTTGCTCTCTCTCCCCTTCCCTCTCTTTTGCTCTCTCTCCCCTTCCCTTTCTTTTGCTCTCTCTACTCTTCCCTCTCTTTTGCTCTCTCTACTCTTCCCTCTCTTTTGCTCTCTCTACTCTTCCCTCTCTTTTGCTCTCTCTACTCTTCCCTCTCTATCTCCCCTCTCTTTTGTTCTCTCTCCCCCGTCCTTTTTTTTCTATTAGGGCACTCCCACTCCCTCCCCTTCCCTGCTAAGCCACCCATCCACACCTCCCACCGGCACCAGCAGAAGATTGTTACAGACGGTGACACACACAGTGTCACCGTCTGTAATGATCAGGCACGTGGCTTCATATGGAGGCAGAGCACTGATCGCGCTCCGGCTCCATATGCGGCAGATGCCTAAAGCTTCAGGAGCTCCAGCTCTCAGCTTTTACGTTACAGCTGAGAGTTGGAGCTCCTGAAGCTGTCTCGCGCTGAGGTGGCTGCACGCGCATCCAACATTCCTTTGAGGATGCGTGCCCAACTGCCGACGGACGCGTTACAAACGTGATTATAGTTTAGATGTAGGTGTTTATTCTTCCCATCTAGGACCTGCATTGTCTTTTTAGTATGCATTTGTTGACTATGCAATTCTACTGTATCTAATGGTGCTTTAACCCATGCAAAGGTGTATATAATAGGCATATTAGTGTAACCACCAATCAGCAGCTAGCTCCCAGTAGTGCAGTACTGCTCCCAAGCCTACCTAGTATGCTTTTCAACAAAGGATACCAAGTGAACAAAGTAAATTTGATCACAGAAGTAAATGGAAGTCTCCTAAAATAACATCCTCCGCGGTTGGGCGGAGCGCTGGGAGCAGGAGAGTGCGCTCGCAAGGGCTCCTGAGATATGGAGCTAAAGGAAAAGCAGACGCCCAAATAAGCTACCTCTTTGGCGGGAGACCGCAAGAACCCGCTCTAGGAGGTCAAGAGAGAAGCCGGAAGCTGACTGATAGCCACAGCCGGGGTCGGATGGCACTGGCCCAGACACACACGGCTCTACTCAGCAATTGCTCATGCCGCAACACAGAGGGGATGCCCCGTTGGGAATGAACGTATATTGACAAGTGGCAGAAATCGTCGGCCTCAAAGGAAAATAGAGGCATAGTAAAGACCGGCAGCACTCCACAATCCTGCAATCACTGGATATCCTAACAGAGCCCCACGACAGCTGTGAGGTATCGCGCCTGGAGGGGAGCACTGGGACCAGATGGGGAAGGAGACCGGTAACATACTGAGTGCCGCAGCAATTACTACACATGTTCCAAGCCGCAAGTATAAATCTTAACGTTATAACTGTATGATTTTTTACCGTGTGTGTCTGTGGCGCAGAAACTCTCTTTCACTCTTTCTCTTCAGAGGACGAGTCAGTTTCAAAGCAGAGCTGAATTTTTTCTACTTTTTTTTATGTACTTTTTTTTTGTGGGGCCGCCGTGCCTAAAAGTTGTCTAAATTTCTCTTCAAAGTTTGAAAGGGCATTGGATAGGCCCACTGAGGAAGGCTGACTTATTTGCAAGAAGTACCGATTAAAGGGACATTATAAATATGTACTATAACTATGTAAAGAGCAAATAAGGTGCTGAAAACTTAAAAAAAAGGTTTAAGTAAGAAAAGAGAGCAAAAGAGGTCCTTAAAGGGAATTTGGGCCAGAATCATTACACGGTGCTTGTGAGATCATAGAAAAGAAAAAAGGAAAGAAGAGAAAACTACTTCAGAATGGTCCTTAACATCATTATCTGTATTATATAGACTGGGCAGCGGTGACTGTATTTATAAACGAGGGTCTTGATATCCATCAGTAAATTGGCCCTGTAAAATACTCCTGTTAACTCTCAGAAGCAAGTTTCTCAACAGGCTTTGTGGTATAAAAGTCTAAAAAGCACCGTTTACTTTTTTGCTAAGTATTTGGCAAGTGGTAACCAAAAAGGACTGTTTGAATGCGGACCTGGTTTGCAGTGCACTGCACAAAAATATGAACATTTGATAACCCGCATAAGAATTTGTAGAGCTTATTAGATATTTCTTTTTTTGTTTTTTTTTGCCAAATGTTTTTGGAGATAACTCATCGTCAAAAAGATAGCATAGTATTTGATGATAATATAAATTGTCTAAGATTGTATTGAAGGGTGATGATTTACTGCAAAATCCTGAGAATCTGTTAAAGGGGTCAGGTGATAGACCAGTCAAAAAAAAAAAAAAAAAAGGGCTTTCAAGTTTGTCTTGTCAGCGGAGAGTGTCTGAGTTAAAGAAAGTATATTTTTGCTTACCGTATAGGCTGGCTTTTAAGAAGCTATCTGAAAAATTGGTTTAGCTTAGTTATAAAGGAAGTGTTCCTAGATACATATAAAGCCTGTTAAACATATTGTTTTCAAGATCAAAAAACTCTCTGTATATATGTGCTGTATTAAGTTTGTTTAGTAGGACTCAAATAGGGTGCACGGGGGGATAGACTTCAGTATATCTATTCAGGTCTGCTGTGTAAGTGATCTAAATAGTACAAAAAAAACTTGTAAAACTGATCCTTAATTTTTGAAGATAGTAGGGTGGGGGCAGCCCCAAATTAATAGACCAGTATTTAAAGTGCCTTTAAAAGCATAAATACATGAGGGGCTTATAACAATTATTTAACCATAGAACAGATAGTGTGGCCTGCTAAACTCCAAAAGGAGATTTATTTAGAACTAGACACTGTGCACACACCTCAGAACTTATGGAGAAATATGTCACAAATGTTAAAAACAAATCCCCAGCTATGCCTATAAGAAGGGATAAAAGACAAAAACCCCCACAAGAGAACACACAAGAGGCCAATCCTAGAAGCCCAGAGAGTAATGTAGATAAACAGCTTACAACAAACCAATTGGCAGAGCTGATTCTGCCACAATTTGAAGTAATAAAACACGAGATCTTTGAGCTGTCAAATCAAATAAGACAATTTTCAATTAGAATCACTGAGGTAGAGTCAAGAATATCTAATATTGAGGACAGAAACGTCGAGCAGCAAGCAACCTTAGAGAATCACACAGACGAAATCAAGATACTAAGAGCAAAAATAGAAGATCTGGAAGACAGATCTAGACGCAGTAATGTGCGGGTAATTGGATTACCAGAATCTAAAGAGTATGAGGACCTCATTACATTTAGTTCACATACATTACCAAAGATATTGGGCATTCAATTAGATAATGGCAGCATGCAGGTAGAACGTGCACACAGGGTTGGCACCGTCAGACAGCAAAAGGATGGTAGCGAGCGGCCTAGAATGGTCCTCATAAAATATCTAAATTTTCAGGACAAAGTGAAAGTAATGCAGCACTATAGAAAAGCTCAGACTATTATGATAAATACAAAACAGATTCTCCTTTTCCAAGATTTCTCAATGGAGACATCTGCAAAGAGAAGGGCAATGTCGCCATTCTGTACTGGACTGATCAGGGCCGGGTTAAAGGCAACTATGAGGTACCCCGCTAAAATAACGGTCTTGGGCATGAATGGCGCCATTGCACTAAACTCAGTTGAGGATGCTAAAGAGTTTTGCCTCGAGAATAATATCGAAGTCTGAGTTAATATGGTTAAAAGGGACATAAAACACGTAGAGGGCATGATGACAGTAACTGGCTTAGTTCTGGGGGGATGGGGGGGAGGGCGGGTTGAGAGAGAGACTTATATAATTTTTTTTTCCTTTTTTTTTTTTTTTTTTCTTCTTCCTCTTTTTTTTTCCCTTTTATTGTTGTTGTGTATATAGAGACTATGAGTCAATTGCTTAAATGGTTAGTTCATTAAAATTAATTTCATGGAATGTGGGTGGTATAACCTCCCCTATCAAACGAAAAAATATCCTCAAAGCGGCAAAAAAACATAAGCCTGACATTATTTTCCTTCAAGAACTACATTTAAAAAAGGGTGAAATTGAGAAATTAAAAGTTAATTGGATTTCTAAAGTAATCGCAACCCCCTGCGAAAAACGCAAACGGGGTGTAGCAATTTTGTTAGGTAGAGAGTTCGCATATACTATAGTCAAACAAGAATTAGATGCTGAAGGAAGATACATCTTGCTTCAAATAAAAATAGAGGATACTATATGGACTCTTTGTAACATATATGCGCCAAACAAGCTGGAAGTTAAATTCTGGGAGAATTTGAGCAAGATATTACTACCATATCTAGGCCAGAATCTTATAGTGGCGGGGGATATGAATAACACACTGTGCCCGGACATAGATCGATTTAAACTCCGCAGGAAGGCGGCAAATTATAGAGAGGCGAAATTTTTTCGTAACTTCACCAGCACCATAAAGGTGCGGGATGTCTGGCGGATACAACACCCGGATACACGCTCATATACCTGTGAGTCTATAACCCACAAAAACTTTTCTCGCATAGATATGTTTTTGCTGGAAGAACAAATTATGAAACATAAAATAGAAACGCAGATTGCAGACATAATCATATCGGATCATGCAATCGTTAGCATAAACATAATCTTGAGCAGCCCCCCTAAAAAAGCAGTTAATAGTTTTCGGTTCCCAGGATATATGTCTAATAATGTTCATTTTTGTAATTGGCTGAAGCAAAGATGGAAAGAGTATTTAATCCAAAATGCGGAATATGTAGATAAACCGGAGATACTTTGGGAGGCGGGAAAAGCGGTGATCCGTGGTGAGATAAAAGCCTACATGGTCAAGAGAGACAGGAAGATCAGGGCTAGGGAGACTCAATTGTCGAACCAATTAAGAAATAAGTACACAAATTATCTAAGGGAACCCAGTAATGAAACTTGGGTCAAATATACAGAAGCACGCACAGAAAGGGAACATTATCTAAATAAAAACTGGGCACAAGAGGAACTAAAAATAAGGGCACTATTTCAGGGATATCAGGGTGTTTCTGCCAGGCATCTTGCTAAGCTGGTGAAGTTCAGGAAAAAATCAAACCAAATTTTGGCCATTAAAAGAGGAGAAAAAGTCCATACCGATGCAGCAGAAATTAGGGCGACATTCTATGATTATTATCGAAAATTATATGCCAGGGAGGAAGTGAATGTTAGACTAAAAGAGCAATTTTGGCTGGGTTTGAATACTCCAAAAATTCCACAGGAAGCTATGCAGATGATTAATGCTCCTATTACTGAAACTGAAGTTTTAAATATAATAAAAAGGTCTAAATCTGGAAAGGCTCCTGGACCGGATGGTTTATCAGCAGAATTTTACAAAATTGTACCTGAGGAGATTATTGCCACACTAACAAAACTATTTAATTACTATTTTCTAAAGAAGGGCAGGATTTCAACTTATTTTGACGATTCGGTTGTTACACTAATACATAAAAAAGGGAAAGATCCGGAAAATGTGTCTTCATATCGTCCTATCTCTCTCTTAAATCAAGACTACAAAATTTTAATGTCTTTGATTGCAGAAAGATTAAAAAAATCAATTATTGAAATTATACATCCGGACCAGGCCGGATTTATTCCGGGCAGAAATTCTGTTCGCAATATGCGCAGGGTACTCACCACAGTGGATTATCTATATCAGGTTGCTCAGGACGCCGAGAGGTTCCGTAGGTCGTATAAGGGAACTGACGTGGCTCTAGTCACTGTAGATGCTGAAAAAGCGTTTGACTCAATAATTTGGGACCATTTATTTACTTCTCTGGAAACATTTGGTTTCTCCGGCGCCCTGACCGACCTGATTAGATCGATCTATAATAAGCCAAGATCTCAATTACTCATAAATGGGGAACTCTCCCAAAACATCATTTTAGAAAGAGGCACTCGCCAAGGTTGTCCTCTTTCGCCTTTACTTTTTGACATTGCACTAGAACCATTAGCTATCTATATCAGAAATACACTTCCCCCGGTTAGGCTCGGTAAACAAAAAGTCTTAATTTCTCTGTACGCTGATGATCTTTTAATTTTTCTAGGCCATACTAAAAGCAGTATTCCCCGCTTTATGGAGATTATAAATTTATTTAGTTCATTTTCAGGTTACAAAATTAACCCCAGCAAATCTGAAATACTTTGGCTTATTAAAGATAAGACTAGTTATTCAGAGGTCTTTAAGGAGGTACAGAGTATCAGTTATTTTGGGATTAAAATCAACAGAAATCCTAAGGACTGGTATCAACTTAATTATAAAGATCTATTCGAGAATATACAACATGACATAGGAAAATGGAACATTTATTATTTATCTCTATCAGCCAGAATAATGGTGATTAAAACTATTATATTCCCAAAGCTTCTCTTTCTATTACAGAATCTGCCTCTTTTAATTCAAAATAAAGACATACTTAGGTATAACAGAGCATGTTCCACCTTTGTATGGGGAAGGAAGAGCCCACGAATATCTCTCAGTAAGTTAACCCAAGAAAAACAATTTGGAGGGTTTTCGTTCCCCAATATAAGGTATTATAACCTTGCTTGTCTAGTCAAATTCGCTATTGACTGGATAAGTAAGGTGGATTATGTTACATATTACGAGCTGGAAGCGGAGCTAGTGCAACCATTTGATCTTCAAGCTATTCTTCATCTCCCTTATAGGCAATTACCTAGTAATGTAAGTAGAATGATTACAATCGCAAATATTGTTCTAGGTTGGCAAAAATATTGTAAGTTGTTGGGGCAGGAGTTTCAGATTTCCAATTTCTTGCCGATTATGGGCAACCCAGGTTTTTCACCAGGTTATAATAATAAAGTGTTCCAGGAATGGAAAGTACAGGGACTGTCATACTTAGCACAATTGAGAGAACCACATTCGGGCATAATAAAATCTTATGGAAATCTGACCAGGGAATACAAATTGTCTCCCAAACATTTTTATGCCTTCTTACAAGTGCGTCATCTAATAGCTGACTATATAAAACGGTTTGGCCAGGACTGGTCTCATCCAAGCACCGACCCCGGATTAGTACTATATAAAGCTGGAATTAGATCTATAACAATCTGATATTGATATATTATGAAACTTGAGGGAGCTGAGCATTTAAATCAGATTAAAGGGAAATATATACCATATTTTCCGGACATACAAAATAAAGATATATCAGATAGTCTTGTAAGGACTATGGAAGCATCAGACAGAGTTAACCTAAGAGAGTCACAATATAAGCTCTTAAACAATTTTTATTTAACCCCAGCCAGAATTGCTAGGTGGTCTACAAAACAGAGTATATGTCCAAAATGCCATAACCCAAATGCAGATTTGATACACTGTTTTTGGTACTGCCCGAAAATCGTACAATATTGGAGGAAAATACAGCATTGGACAAATAGAAATGTTTCGTCCAAGATTGAATTAAAGGCTACACATATTTTCTTTTTACATCCTGCCCAGACCCCGAGTGATAGACAGTTTATTAACTTAACGATTTTGTTAGCTAGGAATTTAATATGTAAAGGCTGGAAACAGAAAAAGTCTCCTTCGATAAAAGAATTTCAGAATCAAATGAGATCGCAGATTATTCTAGAGCAAATAGGACTCAAAAAAGGGGCAGATAAACAAATAGGGTTATTTTTTAAGAAATGGAAAAATTACATATACAGATTACCATTACCATTACAACAGCAGATTATAACCCCATTCCAAGATACTCTCCCCTTTTTGAACATGATAGTATCTGGGTCTCTCCCTTTGAACTGGGCGAGATCCAGATAAAAACTCAAAGTTAGCAAGAAGGGGGAGGGGAATAGTAGGTAGAAGAATATTTCTTTTTTTTTTTTTTTTTTTCCTCCCCTCTCTCTCTCCCGCCCTCTCTCCCTTCCCTCCTGGGTTGGATGGGCCGGGTTCATAATTAGGTGCCAGGAATTAAAACTTAAGTACGGTAATTAGTGCTTTATTATCGTTTCTATAGTTTGTGACATTTCTCCAATGAAGGTAGCACTGGACAGGATATTTTATTGTATATAATCCTGTATATATAATTTCAAGAATCTGTTCAGACTGTATGGATTTCCTTATTTTTTTCTTTTTTATGTATATGATGTTTGAAATCATTATGTGTATGAATCTGTTCCACATTCTCTTAAAAACAATAAAATAAACAGATATCAAAAAAAAAAATAACATCCTCCATCTGAATAATAAAAGTTTAATTTTGGCTTTCATGTCCTATTAATGTCCCTTTAAAAGGACATAATACACATATGCTAAAGCACTTGAAAGTGATGCAGCATAACTGTAAAAAGCTGACAGGAAAATATCACCTGAACATATCTATGTAAAAAAGGAAGATATTTTACCTCAAATTTTCTTCATCTCACAATAGTATATTCTCTGTGAACAGTTATTCTTCAGCTACTGTCAGCTGCATGTTGAAAAAAAACAGCCAATCAGCTTCATCAGTGCTGATGTCACACTTTACTTTACAGTGATCTCATGAGATTTCACTGAAATCTTGTGAGATTTCATGATAAACTTCCATAAACTGAGGAGGGAAATAACATGACTGTGCCTGTGTTCTGGTAAGAGGCCGAACTTTTGAAAAGAGCGAACCATGTCACTTCCTGTGACGTTACATCAGCTGTTTTACACTTTTGGCCCTAATGCGCATGAGTGCCAGCATCATCACAAACCTGGCCGCATACGTCACTGCTAAACTATTTAGACCTGTGAAATGTAGAAACCCTTTCTATAGCGCATGCGTGGGATTTTCTATAACAAATGGAGGGTTTATGGAAAGCGGTTTATTCGTCTCCACGGCAATATTCGGAACTCCGCCCCCCCCCCCCGCTGCAATTACTCCCATTAAGCTGAGTCTCCGTGCGTGTATGACAAACAGCCACTCGGCTATCGCCACTGCTACTTCTGCTGATCCAATGCAGCTTTTCACAGGCTCCCTTCAATGTCATTGTTTAAATATTTGTTGCAGCAGTAAGCATTGGATCAGCAGAAGCAGCAGTGGCGATAGCCAGTGGCTGTTTGTCATACACACACAGAGACTCAGCTTAATGGGAGTAGTTGCAGTGGGGGGGGCAGAGTTCAGAATTTTGCCAAAGAGACGAATAAACAGCTTTCCATAAACCCCCCATTTGTGATAGAAAATCCCACGCATGCGCTATAGAAAGGGTTTCTACATTTCACAGGTCTAAATAGTTTAGCAGTGACGTATGCGGCCAGGTATGTGATGATGCTGGCATGCATGCGCATTAGGGCCAAAAAAGTGTAAAACAGCTGATGTAACGTCACAGGAAGTGACATGGTTCGCTCTTTTCCCAAAGTTCGGCCTCTTACCAGAACACCTGCACATTGTACACATGCCAGATGCACGCTCCCTTGCAAGTCCTGGGACTAGCACCCCGATTGGCTGTTTAAAAAAGTCCTTTTACAATTGGATGTGGCTAATGAAGACATTTTGATGTAAGATATCTTCATTTTTACATAGAGATGTTCAGGTGATATTTTTTAGTCAGCTTCTTACAACAATGCTGCATTACTTTCAAGAGCTTTAACATTTGGGTATCATGTCCCTTTACGTTTGTAGACAGGAGGGGGTGGTGAGAGCATACTTTTGGGAGTTACAATTGGGCGTTCCTCTGCCTTAAAGAAAAGGGTGGGTCCACAAGGGATAGCTTTAAAGGCCACATTCAATTGGATTTCTCTATCTAAGAACAGCAAATCAATCACTTCTCTACTCAACTGACCAAGCAAAAAATACTTAAAGGGACAGTGTACTTAAAAAATGTAATCAACCATGTGAAAAAGCAGGATTTCAATGTGCTCCTTTTTTACCTGAAAAATCTGTTTACATTTAAATTGAAATGAATAGAGACATTACAGTTGTTTATGTCCTACTAATGACCATTGGTTCATAGTAAGATCCTTTAAATGCTCTTTGGTTAATAGCAACTACAAGCATTTGTAACTGTCGACCAATAAGCATTTACTTCCAAATTTAAAGGCAAAAAATAAATAAATCAACGTTTTAGCGCTACACATTTATATACAATAAAGTACATTTTAGGATACAATATCCCTTTAAAATCTGACCTGTTTTAGGTACTAAAGGGTTAGAGAAAAAAAAATAATTCTTTATACGACTCTCATGAAAGTGGTTACACACAGATTTTTTTTAAATTCGGGCTAAAATATATGTTACCTGTCTTCCCTGCAGCCAGATATACTTCAGATCATCATATACAGCTCCATCCAGGCTTAGACAGGTGAAGAAACCTCTAGGAGCAGAAAACAGACGTTTAAATATGTCCCTTTATGCCAACTTCAGGGTAGAGACATGAAACACAAAATCTTTATGTCATGATTCAGACAGAGAATACAATTTAAAAAAAAGTTTCCAATTTACTGCTATTGAATTTGCTTCATTCTCATGGTATTTTTTGTTGAAGAACATACCTAGATAAGGTAATATGACAAAAAAAACATTGGTGCCATCTAGTACTCTTGCAAATGTATCACATTGTTATACGCATTCTTGGAAAACTGCTGTCATATAGAGTTCCAGACACGTGCACACACCTGAGCCTACTTACCTGCAACAAAGGATTACAAAGAGAATAAAACACATCTGATAAGAGTAGTCAATTATAAAAGTGTTTAAGATATAGGTAGTCAGTGGGATATTTTAGCTGGTTTGAAAGCCCTCAATCTAAGTTCAGGTCCATAAGTTAAAGGGGCATTAAATAATTTTAAATATTTCCATAGTATATATTAGTAATTAAGCACTGCATTGCAAACTATCTACATAAAAAAATGTTCTTAAATTATTTCAAACTGTATTGTTTTACAGTCCCACTACAAGTGCCTTAAAAGCCTCTTGAGTATGTGGATGGTGGCCAATTATGGACAGATAATTTAGCCCCTGCATTGATCAAGCAATCACCGCGTAGCATGTTGCTAGGTAAGAGATTAGAATCCCTTGGGATGCACTACTCCCTGTCTGCGGCAATACAACAAAATAATTACAATTTCCACAGTTAAATTACAACCAAAACAAATAATAATACACTGCATATGTACATATACAATGTTTGTTTTACTATACATAATTTAAATCTCTAAGTGACTCAACCTGGAAAAACCTGAAACCCAAGAACTAATCAACAGAGAACCCGAAGAAGCACTTAATAAATATAAAGCTCATACCCCCCCCCCCCTCTTACCCATATTCCTTGTCCAGGGAATGTTGCCTCCAAAACTGCATCACCCTATCCAGATCCTCAGACATCCGCGCTCTCCAGAGCTCCAGACGCTTTGTCTCACTCATCCTGTATAAAGGTCTGGCGCTCTAAACCAATCAGCTTTTCTTATACTCTTTAGTTATATCTCTCACACAAATTCTTATACCCTTATTCTGTTAACTTTTATTTCACCAAATCCTCTCTGATTTCATTTCCTCTTTCTCTCTATTGCTTTTTGGTTATATTATCCCTTTATCACAGCTTTATCTCTATCTTTTTCTATTTTCTTTCTATATTCCTATATTTCTTTTGTCTCACTCCTCCCTGATCTCACTTTATTAATCAGTTTTCTTTCTAGACTGTTGCTATTTGCTCACAAATCTGCAGATGAGAAAGGAAACCAGCAGTCAGCTGATTGTGTGTCATGTGACTTGTTTTCCACATTATTATTCACAGTTAAAGAATCACAGAGGTCCCTAACAGTGATTTACCAAAATCTTAGTGATTACAATGTAATATTCATTAGTAACAATGATCTATCACAGTCTGTGACTGGAAAATCACACCTAAAAGTAGTTTTAAAGTGTAATCCATTCTCAGACAACCTCACAACTTCACAAAATATTTAAAGGGCTATTAAAGCAAACTTTTTTAATATGTGTTGCATGTATCAGCAATACAGCTCCACATTTCAAGACAACTGTATGCAAATAAAAAAAAAAGATAATTTAAAGGGACATTATACACTCATTTTTTCTTTGCATAAATGTGTTGTAGATGATCTATTTATATAGCCCATAAAGTTTTTAAAAAAAATAAATGTATAGTTTTGCTTATTTTTAAATAACATTGCTCTGATTTTCAGACTCCTAACCAAGCCCCAAAGTTTTATGTGAATACCGTCAGCTACTTTCTCCAGCTTTCTCCTGTTTGTCTAAAGGGTCCTTTCATATGCAAAAGAAGGGGGAGTGTCTTATTTGCCACTTGCAGTGGGCTTTCCAGCTGCCTTTTCAACAGAGCCAAACTGACAGCTTCTAAGTAAGTTTTTAAGCAGTTTTATACTGGATTTTTATATCAGTATCTGTGCATCTTATTCCTTATAGTAGTGTCTATTACATGCAGTTATATGAAAATGAGTGCATACTGTCCCTTTAACACTGTAATGTTTAACACTGTACAATGTACAAGGATATACAAAGCAATAACAGTTAAAGGGCCATGATACCCTAATGTTGAAACACTTAAAAATGATGCAGCATAGCTGTATAAAGCTGACTAGAAAATATCACCTGAAAATCTCTATGTAAAAAAAGTAAGATATTTTACCTCAAATTTCATAATTATTCACAGCCCATTGTAAAGAGACTTTAAGCAGCCAGTCAGGATTCTAGTCCCAGGACAAGCTAGAGAGTGAAATATAAATATTTACACAACACTTACTATTGTGAGCTGAATAAATTTTGAGGTAAAATATATATTTTTTACATAGAGATGCTTGAGTGATATTTTCTTGTCAGCAGTGCTTTTGAGGGCATGGAATGTCAGAGTCTGAATTTTGTGTTTAAAGGGATATAAAACGCAAAAAAATATTTTGTGATTCAGACAGAGCATACAATTTAAAAAAAAAAAAGTTTCCAATTTACTTCTTTTATCAAATTTGCCTCGTTCTCATGATATTTTGCATGAAGAGATACCTAAGTAGGCACCTGGAGCACTAAATGACAGGAAATAGTGCTGTTGTCTAGTGCAAAACTGTTGCCATATAGGCTCCTAAGCACACATACCTGATTTTCAACACAAGACACCAAGAGAAAAAAAAAAAAAAATTTATAATAGAAATAAATTAGAAAATTGTTTAAAATCACATGTTTAATCTGAATTATGAAAGAATAATTGGAGTTTCATATCCCTTTAATTGTGGAGACTGGAGGAAGCCAGTGAAGGTGATTGGCAGAGATGTGCATGTGTGGTTGGTGTAATAATATTATTATTAACAGTTATATGGGGGTGGAGCTTTTGAAAGAAGGGAGGGAATATAAGGAGCACGGTTTTGAAGAGATTTAGTATAAGGTACTGAGATGACATCCAAGGGGAAATATGAGAAAGACAAAGACACGAGTTAGCAAGAAAGGGGATAGTTTAACTCATGCTCCTAGTCTCCTTTGCTGTGGCCAATCAAAAGGTCATACACATTTGCTGAATCACATATTAAAAAATATATTGCCCACTTTTGTACTCTTACTTTTTTTTTTTAAATTGAGCTTCTTTGTCTCTCACATTTGTTGTTTTTTTCTACTACACTCCCTACAAAGTGCTCATATTCTGTAACTGCACTTTTCTAAGCAATCACTGTGTAGTATCTATTTGCAATTTGTCACATTCTTAGGGCCTAATTCTTTACAATCAAGGGAGATAAGTTAAACATATTCTGCACAGTTTTTAAATTTGCAACACTCTTCTATCTGTGCTTGTTACCAGTAGTTTAATTAGAGGTTTTAATTGAGACCAGGCCCCACTTCTTGGGGACTCATCTGGCCATGCAGTCAGTATTGGTTTTGCTACAGGGTGGCCTAATAGTGCTTGGGTCCTCCTGCATCATGTCCTTGTCCTCTGTGTGCTACCCTGTAAAATAGGTCTCTCAGAAAAGTACATGGAATTGTCTTGACAAATATGGTGGTATTATCTCCAAGATGAGTCAGATGACTATCACAGTGGTCATACAGAAACATGTTGAGGAGTTTAAAAAAAAAAAAAAGTGTGCTTTCTCACTGCCAGTCTATAGTAATCTCTGAGTGTGCCAGCTACATTGTACCTTCTCACTGCCAGTCTATAGTAATCCCTGAGTGTGCCAGCTACATTGTACCTTCTCACTGCCAGTCTATAGTAATCCCTGAGTGTGCCAGCTACAGTGTGCCTTCTCACTACCAGTCTATAGTAATCCCTGAGTGTGCCAGCTAGAGTGTGCCTTCTCAGTACCAGTCTATAGTAATCCCTGAGTGTGCCAGCAACAGTGTGCCTTCTCACTGCCAGTCTATAGTAATCCCTGAGTGTGCCAGCTACAGTGTGCCTTCTCACTACCAGTCTATAGTAATTCCTGAGTGTGCCAGTTACAGTGTGCCTTCTCACTACCAGTCTATAGTAATCCCTGAGTGTGCCAGTTACAGTGTGCCTTCTCAGTACCAGTCTACAGGGAGTGCAGAATTATTAGGCAAGTTGTATTTTTGAGGATTAATTTTATTATTGAACAACAACCATGTTCTCAATGAACCCAAAAAACTCATTAATATCAAAGCTGAATAGTTTTGGAAGTAGTTTTTAGTTTGTTTTTAGTTATAGCTATTTTAGGGGGATATCTGAGTGTGCAGGTGACTATTACTGTGCATAATTATTAGGCAACTTACCAAAAAACAAATATATACCCATTTCAATTATTTATTTTTACCAGTGAAACCAATATAACATCTCAACATTCACAAATATACATTTCTGACATTCAAAAACAAAACAAAAACAAATCAGTGACCAATATAGCCACCTTTCTTTGCAAGGACACTCAAAAGCCTGCCATCCATGGATTCTGTCAGTGTTTTGATCTGTTCACCATCAACATTGCGTGCAGCAGCAACCACAGCCTCCCAGACACTGTTCAGAGAGGTGTACTGTTTTCCCTCCTTGTAAATCTCACATTTGATGATGGACCACAGGTTCTCAATGGGGTTCAGATCAGGTGAACAAGGAGGCCATGTCATTAGATTTTCTTCTTTTATACCATTTCTTGCCAGCCACGCTGTGGAGTACTTGGACGCGTGTGATGGAGCATTGTCCTGCATGAAAATCATGTTTTTCTTGAAGGATGCAGACTTCTTCCTGTACCACTGCTTGAAGAAGGTGTCTTCCAGAAACTGGCAGTAGGACTGGGAGTTGAGCTTGACTCCATCCTCAACCCGAAAAGGCCCCACAAGCTCATCTTTGATGATACCAGCCCAAACCAGTACTCCACCTCCACCTTGCTGGCGTCTGAGTCGGACTGGAGCTCTCTGCCCTTTACCAATCCAGCCACGGGCCCATCCATCTGGCCCATCAAGACTCACTCTCATTTCATCAGTCCATAAAACCTTAGAAAAATCAGTCTTGAGATATTTCTTGGCCCAGTCTTGACGTTTCAGCTTGTGTGTCTTGCTCAGTGGTGGTCGTCTTTCAGCCTTTCTTACCTTGGCCATGTCTCTGAGTATTGCACACCTTGTGCTTTTGGGCACTCCAGTGATGTTGCAGCTCTGAAATATGGCCAAACTCGTGGCAAGTGGCATCTTGGCAGCTGCACGCTTGACTTTTCTCAGTTCATGGGCAATTATTTTGCGCCTTGGTTTTTACACACGCTTCTTGCGACCCTGTTGACTATTTTGAATGAAACGCTTGATTGTTCGATGATCACGCTTCAGAAGCTTTGCAATTTTAAGAGTGCTGCATCCCTCTGCAAGATATCTCACTATTTTTGACTTTTCTGAGCCTGTCAAGTCCTTCTTTTGACCCATTTTGCCAAAGGAAAGGAAGTTGCCTAATAATTATGCACACCTGATATAGGGTGTTGATGTCATTAGACCACACCCCTTCTCATTACAGAGATGCACATCACCTAATATGCTTAATTGGTAGCAGGCTTTCAAGCCTATACAGCTTGGAGTAAGACAACATGCATAAAGAGGATGATGTGGTCAAAATACTCATTTGCCTAATAATTCTGCACACAGTGTATACTAATCCCTGAGTGTGCCAGCTACAGTGTGCCTTCTCACTACCTGTCTATAGTAATTCCTGAGTGTGCCAGCTACAGTGTGCCTTCTCATTACCAGTCTATAGTAATCCCTGAGTGTGCCAGCTACAGTGTGCCTTCTCAGTACCAGTCTATAGTAATTCCTGAGTGTGCCAGCTACAGTGTGCCTTCTCAGTACCAGTCTACAGTAATTCCTGAGTGTGCCAGCTACAGTGTGCCTTCTCAGTACCAGTCTATAGTAATCCCTGAGTGTGCCAGCAACAGTGTGCCTTCTCACTGCCAGTCTAAAATAATCTCTGAGTGTGCCAGCTACAGTGTGCCTTCTCAGTACCAGTCTATAGTAATCCCTGAGTGTGCCAGCAACAGTGTGCCTTCTCAGTACCAGTCTATAGTAATCCCTGAGTGTGCCAGCAACAGTGTGCCTTCTCAGTACCAGTCTATAGTAATCCCTGAGTGTGCCAGCTACAGTGTGCCTTCTCAGTACCAGTCTATAGTAATCCCTGAGTGTGCCAGCTACAGTGTGCCTTCTCAGTACCCCTGTACAGTAATCCCTGAGGGTGCCAGCTACAGTGTGCCTTCTCTGTACCCCTGTACAGTAATCCCTGAGGGTGCCAGCTACAGTGTGCCTTCTCAGTACCCCTGTACAGTAATCCCTGAGGGTGCCAGCTACAGTGTGCCTTCTCAGTACCCCTGTACAGTAATCCCTGAGGGTACTAGCTACAGTGTGCCTTCTCAGTACCCCTGTACAGTAATCCCTGAGGGTGCCAGCTACAGTGTGCCTTCTCAGTACCCCTGTACAGTAATCCCTGAGGGTGCCAGCTACAGTGTGCCTTCTCTGTACCCCTGTACAGTAATCCCTGAGGGTGCCAGCTACAGTGTGCCTTCTCAGTACCCCTGTACAGTAATCCCTGAGGGTACTAGCTACAGTGTGCCTTCTCTGTACCCCTGTACAGTAATCCCTGAGGGTGCCAGCTACAGTGTGCCTTCTCTGTACCCCTGTACAGTAATCCCTGAGGGTGCCAGCTACAGTGTGCCTTCTCACTGCCAGTCTAAAGTAATCTCTGAGTGTGCCAGCTACAGTGTGCCTTCTCAGTACCAGTCTACAGTAATTCCTGAGTGTGCCAGCTACAGTGTGCCTTCTCATTACCAGTCTACAGTAATCCCTGAGTGTGCCAGTTACATTGTGCCTTCTCAGTACCAGTCTATACTAATCCCTGAGTGTGCCAGCTACAGTGTGCCTTCTCAGTACCAGTCTATAGTAATCCCTGAGTGTGCCAGCTACAGTGTGCCTTCTCACTGCCAGTCTATAGTAATCCCTGAGTGTGCCAGCTACAGTGTGCCTTCTCAGTACCAGTCTATAGTAATCCCTGAGTGTGCCAGCTACAGTGTGCCTTCTCAGTACCAGTCTATAGTAATTCCTGAGTGTGCCAGCTACATTGTGTCTTCTCACTGCCAGTCTATAGTAATCCCTGAGTGTGCCAGCTACAGTGTGCCTTCTCAGTACCAGTCTATAGTAATCCCTGAGGGTGCCAGCTACAGTGTGCCTTCTCAGTACCCCTGTACAGTAATCCCTGAGGGTGCCAGCTACAGTGTGCCTTCTCTGTACCCCTGTACAGTAATCCCTGAGGGTGCCAGCTACAGTGTGCCTTCTCAGTACCCCTGTACAGTAATCCCTGAGGGTGCCAGCTACAGTGTGCCTTCTCTGTACCCCTGTACAGTAATCCCTGAGGGTGCCAGCTACAGTGTGCCTTCTCTGTACCCCTGTACAGTAATCCCTGAGGGTGCCAGCTACAGTGTGCCTTCTCTGTACCCCTGTACAGTAATCCCTGAGGGTGCCAGCTACAGTGTGCCTTCTCTGTACCCCTGTACAGTAATCCCTGAGGGTGCCAGCTACAGTGTGCCTTCTCAGTACCCCTGTACAGTAATCCCTGAGGGTGCCAGCTACAGTGTGCCTTCTCTGTACCCCTGTACAGTAATCCCTGAGGGTGCCAGCTACAGTGTGCCTTCTCAGTACCCCTGTACAGTAATCCCTGAGGGTGCCAGCTACAGTGTGCCTTCTCAGTACCCCTGTACAGTAATCCCTGAGGGTGCCAGCTACAGTGTGCCTTCTCTGTACCCCTGTACAGTAATCCCTGAGGGTGCCAGCTACAGTGTGCCTTCTCAGTACCCCTGTACAGTAATCCCTGAGGGTGCCAGCTACAGTGTGCCTTCTCTGTACCCCTGTACAGTAATCCCTGAGGGTGCCAGCTACAGTGTGCCTTCTCAGTACCCCTGTACAGTAATCCCTGAGGGTGCCAGCTACAGTGTGCCTTCTCTGTACCCCTGTACAGTAATCCCTGAGGGTGCCAGCTACAGTGTGCCTTCTCAGTACCCCTGTACAGTAATCCCTGAGGGTGCCAGCTACAGTGTGCCTTCTCTGTACCCCTGTACAGTAATCCCTGAGGGTGCCAGCTACAGTGTGCCTTCTCAGTACCCCTGTACAGTAATCCCTGAGGGTGCCAGCTACAGTGTGCCTTCTCAGTACCCCTGTACAGTAATCCCTGAGGGTGCCAGCTACAGTGTGCCTTCTCAGTACCCCTGTACAGTAATCCCTGAGGGTGCCAGCTACAGTGTGCCTTCTCTGTACCCCTGTACAGTAATCCCTGAGGGTGCCAGCTACAGTGTGCCTTCTCAGTACCCCTGTACAGTAATCCCTGAGGGTGCCAGCTACAGTGTGCCTTCTCTGTACCCCTGTACAGTAATCCCTGAGGGTGCTAGCTACAGTGTGCCTTCTCAGTACCCCTGTACAGTAATCCCTGAGGGTGCCAGCTACAGTGTGCCTTCTCTGTACCCCTGTACAGTAATCCCTGAGGGTGCCAGCTACAGTGTGCCTTCTCTGTACCCCTGTACAGTAATCCCTGAGGGTGCCAGCTACAGTGTGCCTTCTCAGTACCCCTGTACAGTAATCCCTGAGGGTGCCAGCTACAGTGTGCCTTCTCAGTACCCCTGTACAGTAATCCCTGAGGGTGCCAGCTACAGTGTGCCTTCTCAGTACCAGTCTATAGTAATCCCTGAGTGTGCCAGCTATATTGTGCCTTCTCAGTACCAGTCTATAGTAATTCCTGAGTGTGCCAGCTACAGTGTGCCTTCTCAGTACCAGTCTATAGTAATCCCTGAGTGTGCCAGCTATATTGTGCCTTCTCAGTACCAGTCTATAGTAATCCCTGAGTGTGCCAGCTACAATGTGCCTTCTCAGTATCAGTCTGTACTAATCCCTGAGTGTGCCAGCTACAGTGTGCCTTCTCACTACCAGTCTATAGTAATCCCTGAGTGTGCCAGTTACAGTGTGCCTTCTCACTACCAGTCTATAGTAATCCCTGAGTGTGCCAGCTACAGTGTGCCTTCTCAGTACCAGTCTACAGTAATTCCTGAGTGTGCCAGCTACAGTGTGCCTTCTCACTACCAGTCTATAGTAATCCCTGAGTGTGCCAGTTACATTGTGCCTTCTCACTACCAGTCTATAGTAATCCCTGAGTGTGCCAGCTACAGTGTGCCTTCTCTGTACCCCTGTACAGTAATCCCTGAGGGTGCCAGCTACAGTGTGCCTTCTCAGTACCCCTGTACAGTAATCCCTGAGGGTGCCAGCTACAGTGTGCCTTCTCTGTACCCCTGTACAGTAATCCCTGAGGGTGCCAGCTACAGTGTGCCTTCTCTGTACCCCTGTACAGTAATCCCTGAGGGTGCCAGCTACAGTGTGCCTTCTCTGTACCCCTGTACAGTAATCCCTGAGGGTGCCAGCTACAGTGTGCCTTCTCAGTACCCCTGTACAGTAATCCCTGAGGGTGCCAGCTACAGTGTGCCTTCTCAGTACCCCTGTACAGTAATCCCTGAGGGTGCCAGCTACAGTGTGCCTTCTCAGTACCCCTGTACAGTAATCCCTGAGGGTGCCAGCTACAGTGTGCCTTCTCTGTACCCCTGTACAGTAATCCCTGAGGGTGCTAGCTACAGTGTGCCTTCTCTGTACCCCTGTACAGTAATCCCTGAGGGTGCCAGCTACAGTGTGCCTTCTCTGTACCCCTGTACAGTAATCCCTGAGGGTGCCAGCTACAGTGTGCCTTCTCAGTACCCCTGTACAGTAATCCCTGAGGGTACTAGCTACAGTGTGCCTTCTCTGTACCCCTGTACAGTAATCCCTGAGGGTGCCAGCTACAGTGTGCCTTCTCAGTACCCCTGTACAGTAATCCCTGAGGGTGCCAGCTACAGTGTGCCTTCTCTGTACCCCTGTACAGTAATCCCTGAGGGTGCCAGCTACAGTGTGCCTTCTCTGTACCCCTGTACAGTAATCCCTGAGGGTGCCAGCTACAGTGTGCCTTCTCAGTACCCCTGTACAGTAATCCCTGAGGGTGCCAGCTACAGTGTGCCTTCTCTGTACCCCTGTACAGTAATCCCTGAGGGTGCCAGCTACAGTGTGCCTTCTCTGTACCCCTGTACAGTAATCCCTGAGGGTGCCAGCTACAGTGTGCCTTCTCAGTACCCCTGTACAGTAATCCCTGAGGGTGCCAGCTACAGTGTGCCTTCTCTGTACCCCTGTACAGTAATCCCTGAGGGTGCCAGCTACAGTGTGCCTTCTCAGTACCCCTGTACAGTAATCCCTGAGGGTGCCAGCTACAGTGTGCCTTCTCTGTACCCCTGTACAGTAATCCCTGAGGGTGCCAGCTACAGTGTGCCTTCTCAGTACCCCTGTACAGTAATCCCTGAGGGTGCCAGCTACAGTGTGCCTTCTCTGTACCCCTGTACAGTAATCCCTGAGGGTGCCAGCTACAGTGTGCCTTCTCAGTACCCCTGTACAGTAATCCCTGAGGGTGCCAGCTACAGTGTGCCTTCTCTGTACCCCTGTACAGTAATCCCTGAGGGTGCCAGCTACAGTGTGCCTTCTCAGTACCCCTGTACAGTAATCCCTGAGGGTGCCAGCTACAGTGTGCCTTCTCAGTACCCCTGTACAGTAATCCCTGAGGGTGCCAGCTACAGTGTGCCTTCTCTGTACCCCTGTACAGTAATCCCTGAGGGTGCCAGCTACAGTGTGCCTTCTCTGTACCCCTGTACAGTAATCCCTGAGGGTGCCAGCTACAGTGTGCCTTCTCTGTACCCCTGTACAGTAATCCCTGAGGGTGCCAGCTACAGTGTGCCTTCTCAGTACCCCTGTACAGTAATCCCTGAGGGTGCCAGCTACAGTGTGCCTTCTCTGTACCCCTGTACAGTAATCCCTGAGGGTGCCAGCTACAGTGTGCCTTCTCTGTACCCCTGTACAGTAATCCCTGAGGGTGCCAGCTACAGTGTGCCTTCTCTGTACCCCTGTACAGTAATCCCTGAGGGTGCCAGCTACAGTGTGCCTTCTCTGTACCCCTGTACAGTAATCCCTGAGGGTGCCAGCTACAGTGTGCCTTCTCTGTACCCCTGTACAGTAATCCCTGAGGGTGCCAGCTACAGTGTGCCTTCTCTGTACCCCTGTACAGTAATCCCTGAGGGTGCCAGCTACAGTGTGCCTTCTCAGTACCCCTGTACAGTAATCCCTGAGGGTGCCAGCTACAGTGTGCCTTCTCTGTACCCCTGTACAGTAATCCCTGAGGGTGCCAGCTACAGTGTGCCTTCTCAGTACCCCTGTACAGTAATCCCTGAGGGTACTAGCTACAGTGTGCCTTCTCTGTACCCCTGTACAGTAATCCCTGAGGGTGCCAGCTACAGTGTGCCTTCTCAGTACCCCTGTACAGTAATCCCTGAGGGTACTAGCTACAGTGTGCCTTCTCAGTACCCCTGTACAGTAATCCCTGAGGGTGCCAGCTACAGTGTGCCTTCTCAGTACCCCTGTACAGTAATCCCTGAGGGTACTAGCTACAGTGTGCCTTCTCTGTACCCCTGTACAGTAATCCCTGAGGGTGCCAGCTACAGTGTGCCTTCTCTGTACCCCTGTACAGTAATCCCTGAGGGTGCCAGCTACAGTGTGCCTTCTCTGTACCCCTGTACAGTAATCCCTGAGGGTGCCAGCTACAGTGTGCCTTCTCTGTACCCCTGTACAGTAATCCCTGAGGGTGCCAGCTACAGTGTGCCTTCTCAGTACCCCTGTACAGTAATCCCTGAGGGTACTAGCTACAGTGTGCCTTCTCTGTACCCCTGTACAGTAATCCCTGAGGGTGCCAGCTACAGTGTGCCTTCTCAGTACCCCTGTACAGTAATCCCTGAGGGTGCCAGCTACAGTGTGCCTTCTCAGTACCCCTGTACAGTAATCCCTGAGGGTGCCAGCTACAGTGTGCCTTCTCAGTACCCCTGTACAGTAATCCCTGAGGGTGCCAGCTACAGTGTGCCTTCTCAGTACCCCTGTACAGTAATCCCTGAGGGTGCCAGCTACAGTGTGCCTTCTCAGTACCCCTGTACAGTAATCCCTGAGGTGCCAGCTACAGTGTGCCTTCTCAGTACCCCTGTACAGTAATCCCTGAGGTGCCAGCTACAGTGTGCCTTCTCAGTACCCCTGTACAGTAATCCCTGAGGGTGCCAGCTACAGTGTGCCTTCTCTGTACCCCTGTACAGTAATCCCTGAGGGTGCCAGCTACAGTGTGCCTTCTCAGTACCCCTGTACAGTAATCCCTGTGGGTGCCAGCTACAGTGTGCCTTCTCTGTACCCCTGTACAGTAATCCCTGAGGGTGCCAGCTACAGTGTGCCTTCTCTGTACCCCTGTACAGTAATCCCTGAGGGTGCCAGCTACAGTGTGCCTTCTCTGTACCCCTGTACAGTAATCCCTGAGGGTGCCAGCTACAGTGTGCCTTCTCTGTACCCCTGTACAGTAATCCCTGAGGGTGCCAGCTACAGTGTGCCTTCTCTGTACCCCTGTACAGTAATCCCTGAGGGTGCTAGCTACAGTGTGCCTTCTCTGTACCCCTGTACAGTAATCCCTGAGGGTGCCAGCTACAGTGTGCCTTCTCTGTACCCCTGTACAGTAATCCCTGAGGGTGCCAGCTACAGTGTGCCTTCTCTGTACCCCTGTACAGTAATCCCTGAGGGTGCCAGCTACAGTGTGCCTTCTCAGTACCCCTGTACAGTAATCCCTGAGGGTGCCAGCTACAGTGTGCCTTCTCAGTACCCCTGTACAGTAATCCCTGAGGGTGCCAGCTACAGTGTGCCTTCTCTGTACCCCTGTACAGTAATCCCTGAGGGTGCCAGCTACAGTGTGCCTTCTCTGTACCCCTGTACAGTAATCCCTGAGGGTGCCAGCTACAGTGTGCCTTCTCTGTACCCCTGTACAGTAATCCCTGAGGGTGCTAGCTACAGTGTGCCTTCTCAGTACCCCTGTACAGTAATCCCTGAGGGTGCCAGCTACAGTGTGCCTTCTCTGTACCCCTGTACAGTAATCCCTGAGGGTGCCAGCTACAGTGTGCCTTCTCTGTACCCCTGTACAGTAATCCCTGAGGGTGCCAGCTACAGTGTGCCTTCTCAGTACCCCTGTACAGTAATCCCTGAGGGTGCCAGCTACAGTGTGCCTTCTCTGTACCCCTGTACAGTAATCCCTGAGGGTGCCAGCTACAGTGTGCCTTCTCAGTACCCCTGTACAGTAATCCCTGAGGGTGCCAGCTACAGTGTGCCTTCTCTGTACCCCTGTACAGTAATCCCTGAGGGTGCCAGCTACAGTGTGCCTTCTCAGTACCCCTGTACAGTAATCCCTGAGGGTGCCAGCTACAGTGTGCCTTCTCTGTACCCCTGTACAGTAATCCCTGAGGGTGCCAGCTACAGTGTGCCTTCTCAGTACCCCTGTACAGTAATCCCTGAGGGTGCCAGCTACAGTGTGCCTTCTCTGTACCCCTGTACAGTAATCCCTGAGGGTGCCAGCTACAGTGTGCCTTCTCTGTACCCCTGTACAGTAATCCCTGAGGGTGCCAGCTACAGTGTGCCTTCTCTGTACCCCTGTACAGTAATCCCTGAGGGTGCCAGCTACAGTGTGCCTTCTCAGTACCCCTGTACAGTAATCCCTGAGGGTGCCAGCTACAGTGTGCCTTCTCAGTACCCCTGTACAGTAATCCCTGAGGGTGCCAGCTACAGTGTGCCTTCTCTGTACCCCTGTACAGTAATCCCTGAGGGTGCCAGCTACAGTGTGCCTTCTCTGTACCCCTGTACAGTAATCCCTGAGGGTGCTAGCTACAGTGTGCCTTCTCTGTACCCCTGTACAGTAATCCCTGAGGGTGCCAGCTACAGTGTGCCTTCTCTGTACCCCTGTACAGTAATCCCTGAGGGTGCCAGCTACAGTGTGCCTTCTCTGTACCCCTGTACAGTAATCCCTGAGGGTGCCAGCTACAGTGTGCCTTCTCTGTACCCCTGTACAGTAATCCCTGAGGGTGCCAGCTACAGTGTGCCTTCTCTGTACCCCTGTACAGTAATCCCTGAGGGTGCCAGCTACAGTGTGCCTTCTCTGTACCCCTGTACAGTAATCCCTGAGGGTGCCAGCTACAGTGTGCCTTCTCAGTACCCCTGTACAGTAATCCCTGAGGGTGCCAGCTACAGTGTGCCTTCTCTGTACCCCTGTACAGTAATCCCTGAGGGTGCCAGCTACAGTGTGCCTTCTCTGTACCCCTGTACAGTAATCCCTGAGGGTGCCAGCTACAGTGTGCCTTCTCAGTACCCCTGTACAGTAATCCCTGAGGGTACTAGCTACAGTGTGCCTTCTCTGTACCCCTGTACAGTAATCCCTGAGGGTGCCAGCTACAGTGTGCCTTCTCTGTACCCCTGTACAGTAATCCCTGAGGGTGCCAGCTACAGTGTGCCTTCTCTGTACCCCTGTACAGTAATCCCTGAGGGTGCCAGCTACAGTGTGCCTTCTCTGTACCCCTGTACAGTAATCCCTGAGGGTGCCAGCTACAGTGTGCCTTCTCTGTACCCCTGTACAGTAATCCCTGAGGGTGCCAGCTACAGTGTGCCTTCTCAGTACCCCTGTACAGTAATCCCTGAGGGTGCCAGCTACAGTGTGCCTTCTCTGTACCCCTGTACAGTAATCCCTGAGGGTGCCAGCTACAGTGTGCCTTCTCAGTACCCCTGTACAGTAATCCCTGAGGGTGCCAGCTACAGTGTGCCTTCTCTGTACCCCTGTACAGTAATCCCTGAGGGTGCCAGCTACAGTGTGCCTTCTCTGTACCCCTGTACAGTAATCCCTGAGGGTGCTAGCTACAGTGTGCCTTCTCTGTACCCCTGTACAGTAATCCCTGAGGGTGCCAGCTACAGTGTGCCTTCTCTGTACCCCTGTACAGTAATCCCTGAGGGTGCCAGCTACAGTGTGCCTTCTCTGTACCCCTGTACAGTAATCCCTGAGGGTGCCAGCTACAGTGTGCCTTCTCTGTACCCCTGTACAGTAATCCCTGAGGGTGCCAGCTACAGTGTGCCTTCTCAGTACCCCTGTACAGTAATCCCTGAGGGTGCCAGCTACAGTGTGCCTTCTCAGTACCCCTGTACAGTAATCCCTGAGGGTGCCAGCTACAGTGTGCCTTCTCTGTACCCCTGTACAGTAATCCCTGAGGGTGCTAGCTACAGTGTGCCTTCTCAGTACCCCTGTACAGTAATCCCTGAGGGTGCCAGCTACAGTGTGCCTTCTCTGTACCCCTGTACAGTAATCCCTGAGGGTGCCAGCTACAGTGTGCCTTCTCAGTACCCCTGTACAGTAATCCCTGAGGGTGCCAGCTACAGTGTGCCTTCTCTGTACCCCTGTACAGTAATCCCTGAGGGTGCCAGCTACAGTGTGCCTTCTCTGTACCCCTGTACAGTAATCCCTGAGGGTGCCAGCTACAGTGTGCCTTCTCAGTACCCCTGTACAGTAATCCCTGAGGGTGCCAGCTACAGTGTGCCTTCTCAGTACCCCTGTACAGTAATCCCTGAGGGTGCCAGCTACAGTGTGCCTTCTCAGTACCCCTGTACAGTAATCCCTGAGGGTGCCAGCTACAGTGTGCCTTCTCTGTACCCCTGTACAGTAATCCCTGAGGGTGCCAGCTACAGTGTGCCTTCTCAGTACCCCTGTACAGTAATCCCTGAGGGTGCCAGCTACAGTGTGCCTTCTCAGTACCCCTGTACAGTAATCCCTGAGGGTGCCAGCTACAGTGTGCCTTCTCTGTACCCCTGTACAGTAATCCCTGAGGGTGCCAGCTACAGTGTGCCTTCTCTGTACCCCTGTACAGTAATCCCTGAGGGTGCCAGCTACAGTGTGCCTTCTCTGTACCCCTGTACAGTAATCCCTGAGGGTGCTAGCTACAGTGTGCCTTCTCAGTACCCCTGTACAGTAATCCCTGAGGGTGCCAGCTACAGTGTGCCTTCTCTGTACCCCTGTACAGTAATCCCTGAGGGTGCCAGCTACAGTGTGCCTTCTCTGTACCCCTGTACAGTAATCCCTGAGGGTGCCAGCTACAGTGTGCCTTCTCTGTACCCCTGTACAGTAATCCCTGAGGGTGCCAGCTACAGTGTGCCTTCTCAGTACCCCTGTACAGTAATCCCTGAGGGTGCCAGCTACAGTGTGCCTTCTCACTGCCAGTCTAAAGTAATCCCTGAGTGTGCCAGCTACAGTGTGCCTTCTCATTACCAGTCTACAGTAATTCCTGAGTGTGCCAGCTACATTGTGCCTTCTCAGTACCAGTCTATAGTAATCCCTGAGTGTGCCAGCTACAGTATGCCTTCTCACTGCCAGTCTAAAGTAATCTCTGAGTGTGCCAGCTACAGTATGCCTTCTCATTACCAGTCTACAGTAATTCCTGAGTGTGCCAGCTACATTGTGCCTTCTCAGTACCAGTCTATAGTAATCCCTGAGTGTGCCAGCTACAGTATGCCTTCTCACTGCCAGTCTAAAGTAATCCCTGAGTGTGCCAGCTACAGTGTGCCTTCTCACTGCCAGTCTAAATTAATCTCTGAGTGTGCCAGCTACAGTGTGCCTTCTCAGTACCAGTCTATAGTAATCCCTGAGTGTGCCAGCTACAGTGTGCCTTCTCATTACCAGTCTATAGTAATCCCTGAGTGTGCCAGCTACAGTGTGCCTTCTCTGTACCCCTGTACAGTAATCCCTGAGGGTGCCAGCTACAGTGTGCCTTCTCAGTACCCCTGTACAGTAATCCCTGAGGGTGCTAGCTACAGTGTGCCTTCTCTGTACCCCTGTACAGTAATCCCTGAGGGTGCCAGCTACAGTGTGCCTTCTCTGTACCCCTGTACAGTAATCCCTGAGGGTGCCAGCTACAGTGTGCCTTCTCTGTACCCCTGTACAGTAATCCCTGAGGGTGCCAGCTACAGTGTGCCTTCTCAGTACCCCTGTACAGTAATCCCTGAGGGTGCTAGCTACAGTGTGCCTTCTCTGTACCCCTGTACAGTAATCCCTGAGGGTGCCAGCTACAGTGTGCCTTCTCTGTACCCCTGTACAGTAATCCCTGAGGGTGCCAGCTACAGTGTGCCTTCTCTGTACCCCTGTACAGTAATCCCTGAGGGTGCCAGCTACAGTGTGCCTTCTCTGTACCCCTGTACAGTAATCCCTGAGTGTGCCAGCTACATTGTGCCTTCTCACTACCAGTCTACAGTAATTCCTGAGTGTGCCAGCTACAGTGTGCCTTCTCAGTACCAGTCTATAGTAATCCCTGAGTGTGCCAGCTACAGTGTGCCTTCTCAGTACCAGTCAACAGTAATTCCTGAGTGTGCCAGCTACATTGTACCTTCTCACTACCAGTTTATAGTAATCCCTGAGTGTGCCAGCTACAGTATGCCTTCTCACTGCCAGTCTAAAGTAATCTCTGAGTGTGCCAGCTACAGTGTGCCTTCTCATTACCAGTCTAAAGTAATCTCTGAGTGTGCCAGCTACATTGTGCCTTCTCAGTACCAGTCTATAGTAATCCCTGAGTGTGCCAGCTACATTGTGCCTTCTCACTGCCAGTCTAAAGTAATCCCTGAGTGTGCCAGCTACAGTGTGCCTTCTCATTACCAGTCTACAGTAATTCCTGAGTGTGCCAGCTACATTGTGCCTTCTCAGTACCAGTCTACAGTAATCCCTGAGGGTGCCAGCTACAGTGTGCCTTCTCAGTACCCCTGTACAGTAATCCCTGAGGGTGCCAGCTACAGTGTGCCTTCTCAGTACCCCTGTACAGTAATCCCTGAGGGTGCCAGCTACAGTGTGCCTTCTCAGTACCCCTGTACAGTAATCCCTGAGGGTGCCAGCTACAGTGTGCCTTCTCAGTACCCCTGTACAGTAATCCCTGAGGGTACTAGCTACAGTGTGCCTTCTCTGTACCCCTGTACAGTAATCCCTGAGGGTGCCAGCTACAGTGTGCCTTCTCTGTACCCCTGTACAGTAATCCCTGAGGGTGCCAGCTACAGTGTGCCTTCTCAGTACCCCTGTACAGTAATCCCTGAGGGTGCCAGCTACAGTGTGCCTTCTCAGTACCCCTGTACAGTAATCCCTGAGGGTACTAGCTACAGTGTGCCTTCTCAGTACCCCTGTACAGTAATCCCTGAGGGTGCCAGCTACAGTGTGCCTTCTCAGTACCCCTGTACAGTAATCCCTGAGGGTGCCAGCTACAGTGTGCCTTCTCAGTACCCCTGTACAGTAATCCCTGAGGGTGCCAGCTACAGTGTGCCTTCTCTGTACCCCTGTACAGTAATCCCTGAGGGTGCCAGCTACAGTGTGCCTTCTCTGTACCCCTGTACAGTAATCCCTGAGGGTGCCAGCTACAGTGTGCCTTCTCAGTACCCCTGTACAGTAATCCCTGAGGTTGCTAGCTACAGTGTGCCTTCTCTGTACCCCTGTACAGTAATCCCTGAGGGTGCCAGCTACAGTGTGCCTTCTCTGTACCCCTGTACAGTAATCCCTGAGGGTGCCAGCTACAGTGTGCCTTCTCTGTACCCCTGTACAGTAATCCCTGAGGGTGCCAGCTACAGTGTGCCTTCTCTGTACCCCTGTACAGTAATCCCTGAGGGTGCCAGCTACAGTGTGCCTTCTCTGTACCCCTGTACAGTAATCCCTGAGGGTGCCAGCTACAGTGCTCCTTCTCAGTACCAGTCTATAGTAATCCCTGAGTGTGCCAGTTACAGTGTGCCTTCTCACTACCAGTCTATAGTAATCCCTGAGTGTGCCAGCTACAGTGTGCCTTCTCTGTACCAGTCTATAGTAATCCCTGAGTGTGCCAGCTACAGTGTGCCTTCTCACTACCAGTCTATAGTAATCCCTGAGTGTGCCAGCTACAATGCTTCTTCTCAGTACCAGTCTATAGTAATCCCTGAGTGTGCCAGCTACATTGTGCCTTCTCACTACCAGTCTACAGTAATTCCTGAGTGTGCCAGCTACAGTGTGCCTTCTCAGTACCAGTCTATAGTAATCCCTGAGTGTGCCAGCTACAGTGTGCCTTCTCAGTACCAGTCAACAGTAATTCCTGAGTGTGCCAGCTACATTGTACCTTCTCACTACCAGTTTATAGTAATCCCTGAGTGTGCCAGCTACAGTATGCCTTCTCACTGCCAGTCTAAAGTAATCTCTGAGTGTGCCAGCTACAGTGTGCCTTCTCTGTACCCCTGTACAGTAATCCCTGAGGGTGCCAGCTACAGTGTGCCTTCTCAGTACCCCTGTACAGTAATCCCTGAGGGTGCCAGCTACAGTGTGCCTTCTCTGTACCCCTGTACAGTAATCCCTGAGGGTGCCAGCTACAGTGTGCCTTCTCTGTACCCCTGTACAGTAATCCCTGAGGGTGCCAGCTACAGTGTGCCTTCTCAGTACCCCTGTACAGTAATCCCTGAGGTTGCTAGCTACAGTGTGCCTTCTCTGTACCCCTGTACAGTAATCCCTGAGGGTGCCAGCTACAGTGTGCCTTCTCTGTACCCCTGTACAGTAATCCCTGAGGGTGCCAGCTACAGTGTGCCTTCTCAGTACCCCTGTACAGTAATCCCTGAGGGTGCCAGCTACAGTGTGCCTTCTCAGTACCCCTGTACAGTAATCCCTGAGGGTGCCAGCTACAGTGTGCCTTCTCTGTACCCCTGTACAGTAATCCCTGAGTGTGCCCGCTACAGTGTGCCTTCTCAGTACCAGTCTATAGTAATCCCTGAGTGTGCCAGCTACAGTGTGCCTTCTCATTACCAGTCTATAGTAATCCCTGAGTGTGCCAGCTACATTGTGCCTTCTCACTACCAGTCTATAGTAATCCCTGAGTGTGCCAGCTACAGTGTGCCTTCTCAGTACCAGTCTACAGTAATTCCTGAGTGTGCCAGCTACAGTGTGCCTTCTCATTACCAGTCTATAGTAATCCCTGAGTGTGCCAGCTACATTGTGCCTTCTCACTACCAGTCTATAGTAATCCCTGAGTGTGCCAGCTACAGTGTGCCTTCTCAGTACCAGTCTATAGTAATCCCTGAGTGTGCCAGCTACAGTGTGCCTTTTCAGTACCAGTCTATAGTAATCCCTGAGTGTGCCAGCTACAGTGTGCCTTCTCACTACCAGTCTATAGTAATCCCTGAGTGTGCCAGCTACATTGTGCCTTCTCACTACCAGTCTACAGTAATTCCTGAGTGTGCCAGCTACAGTGTGCCTTCTCAGTACCAGTCTATAGTAATCCCTGAGTGTGCCAGCTACAGTGTGCCTTCTCACTACCAGTCTATAGTAATCCCTGAGTGTGCCAGCTACAGTGTGCCTTCTCTGTACCAGTCTATAGTAATCCCTGAGTGTGCCAGCTACAGTGTGCCTTCTCACTACCAGTCTATAGTAATCCCTGAGTGTGCCAGCTATAATGCTCCTTCTCAGTACCAGTCTATAGTAATCCCTGAGTGTGCCAGTTACAGTGTGCCTTCTCACTACCAGTCTATAGTAATCCCTGAGTGTGCCAGCTACAGTGTGCCTTCTCTGTACCAGTCTATAGTAATCCCTGAGTGTGCCAGCTACAGTGTGCCTTCTCACTACCAGTCTATAGTAATCCCTGAGTGTGCCAGCTACAATGCTTCTTCTCAGTACCAGTCTATAGTAATCACTGAGTGTGCCAGCTTTATAGTGTGGCTTCTTATTGCCAATCTTCTGTAATCCTTGAGTGTGCCAGCTACAGTGTGCCTTTTTTTGCCAGTCAGGTAACCGGTTGGTTAAATTTAGCAAGCAGAATTTTCCCCCATTCATCCATTTTGCATGTCTTGCGCTTCATAATGCGCCACACATTCTCAATCGCAGACAGGTCAGGACAGCAGGCAGGCCATGCTAGCACCTGCACTCTCTGCTTACGCAACCATGCACTTGTTATATGGGCAGAATGTGGTTTGGCGTTGTCCTGCTGGAAAATGCAGGGATGTCCCTGGAAAAGACGACATCTGGATGCAGCATATAATATGTTGCTCCAAAATGTATACATATCTTTCTGCATTAATGGTGCTCTCACAGATGTGCAAGTTACCCATGCCATGGGCACTGACACATCCATACCATGACAGATGCTGGCTTTTGGACCTGATGCTGATAACAGCTCGGATGGTTTCTTTTCCTCTTTGGCTCGGAGAACATGACGGCTGTTTTTTCCAAAAACTATTTAAAATGTTGACACGTCGGACCACAAAACAAGATTCCACTGTGCTACTGTCCATCTCAGATGAGTAAGAGACCAAAGAAGTTGGCGGCACTTCTGGACAGTGTTGATTATGGCTTCTGCTTTGCATAGTAAAGCCTTAACTTGCATCTTTAGATGCAGCAGCGAATGGTGTTGACTGACAAAGGTGTTCGAGATCACGCACATTCAGAAGGGGTTTTCGGCCTTGCCCTTTACGCACAGAGATTTGACCGGATTCCTTGAATCTTTTAATTATATTGTGCACTATAGAAGGTGAAATGCCCAAAATCCTACCAATTTATTGGGAGTGTTGTTCTCAAAGTGTTAGATTATTTGCTGACGCATCTGTTGGCAATTTGGCGAGCTTCAACCCATCCTTGCTCTTGAAGGACTAGGCTTTTTTTGGTGGCTCCTTATATACTATGATTACATGACTGGCTCACCTGTTTCACATCACCTTATTTCAACTCACATCTCAATTAGTCCTAAACTGCCCCTGTCCCAACTTTTTTGAAACGTGTTGTAGTTATCAGATTTAAAATTAGTGTATATTTTCAAAAATACATTAAATTCACAAAGTAAAAATCAAATAATGTGTTAATAATGTGTTTTCAATAAAGTACAGAGTTAATTGAATTCATACATACAATATCTCCTATCATGTGCAGTATAGAATATATATACACTCACGGCCACTTTATTAGGTACACCTGTTCAATTGCTTGGTAACACAAATTGCTAATCAACTAATCACATGGCAGCAACTCAATGCATTTAGGCATCTAGATGTGGTGAAGATGATTTGCTGAAGTTCAAACCGAGAATCAGAATGGACAAGAAAGGAGATTTAAGTGACTTTGAACGTGGCATGGTTGTTGGTGCCAGACGGGCTGATTTGAGTATTTCAAAAACTGCTGATCTACTGGGATTTTCCTGCACAACCATCTCTAGGGTTTACAGAGAATGTATGGACAAAAATGCCTTGTTGATGTCAGAGGTCAGAGGAGAATGGGCAGAGTGGATCGAGATGATAGAAAGGCAACAGTAACTCAAATAGCCACTCGTTACAACCAAGGTATGCAGAATACCATATCTGAACGCACAACACGTTGAACCTTGAAGCAGATGGGCTACAGCAGCAAGAGACCACACCGGGTGCCACTCCTGTTAGCAAAGAATAGGAAACTAAGGCTACAATTCACACAGGCTCACCAAAATTGAAAAATAGAAGATTGGAAAAGCGTTGCCTGGTCTGATGAGTCTCCACATTCAAATGGTAGGATCAGAATTTGGGGTAAACAACATGAAAGCATGGATCCATCCTGCCTTGTATCAACGGTTCAGGCAGGTGGTGGTGGTGTAATGGTGTGGGGATATTTTCTTGGCACACTTTGGGCCCCTTAGTACAAATTGAGCATCGTTTAAATGCCACAGCCTACCTGAGTATTGTTGCTGACCATGTCCATCCCTTTATGACTACAGTGTACCCATCTTCTGATGGCTACTCCAGCAGGATAATGCACCATGTCACAAAGGTCAAATCATCTCAAACTGGTTTCTTGAACATGACAATGAGTTCACTGTACTCCAATAGCCTCCACAGTCACCAGATCTCAATCCAATAGAGCACCTTTGGGATGTGGTGGAACGGGAGATTTGCATCATGGATATGCAGCCGACAAATCTGTAGCAATTGCGTGATGCTATCATGTCAATATGGAACAAAATGTCTGAGGAATGTTCCCAACACCTTGTTGAATCTATGCCGCGAAGAATTAAGGCAGTTCTGAAGGGGGTCCATCCCGGTACTAGCAAGGTGTACCTAATAAAGTGGCCGGTGAGTGTATATATATGCAACAAGCACACATTCTCTTTCTCCTCGTCTTGAATGCAATGCTTCACTAGGGCCACTGGTATGAATGATCTCCTTTTAAGCATGGGTGTTTCTAGTATTTCTGAAAAGCTGGTTTAGCTGGTTTCACATGTTTGCCAAAAATGTCATTTTTCTCTTTTGTTTATGTTTCTGCTCACTTGTTACTATTCTGCCAGGATTGTTGGACCTATACTGTGATTAAAGGCCAGGCTTAGATACTTCTGCTCTGTACCTGAGGTTTGAGTCTGTAAACTTTTTTCATAATCAGCCTCTTTCCATGCATTTGATGTGTCTGGCTGAGTAGACCCACATAACAGGCCTCTTGTACTTCAGCTTTTTCTTACAGCTTGTCTTGTTACCACTAGAACCATTTTCTAGCAAAAAAACTGTTCTTTATTGGTTGGTAAATAGATCAAAGTGTCACAGGTTTGAGAAGTAAGAGGTCTTTAAGCAGGTGATTAAGCTGAAAGTATGTAACCAAACAAGAGGAACATAGCAAAGTCAAGAATCAGGCCAAAGGTCAACAATAAGTTATTATTGGAAATCTGGATTTCTTTTAACACAGGGTGACTGATGTGAACATAATCAGTCTTTTCCCCTGTATGGTCATGGCCCTTATCTTCTTTGCCATATAGGAGTATTGTGGGATTGTTAACCACTGGGAAGGACTCTGAGGCTTCATCGTACTACAGAGCAGGCTGCCCGCAATACAGCTGTACCTTCATTGGACTTGGATACTGCCTCTGCGAAGTCTCGGCCTGTTTACCAAGCACTATCGTGTGCATTTTATCACGTGAGTGGGACTGGTGTCTTGTTTTTATTTTTATCCCTGATGATATTGCGCAAGGTGGCGCCTCTGTTTGATCCCTTTGTCTAGGAACTTCTTCAATAAGTTATTTCAGGCTGAAGAGGAATACCAGGTTGCACAGACAGGAACCAAGACAACTAAGCAGTACAAGAACAGCATTGTCACCTTAAATGTTAAGTGTCACAGGTTGCAACAGGATCACTTACATGTTGTTTGGAGGATTTCAGACAAATGCCCACTGCCTACTGGTTTTTGGTCTTGAGTCAAGACTCAATCTCAACTTGATATTGCATTTGTAATTTTCCTGCATTGTTCCTGTCGTCTGTTGTGCTGTTTATCTCCTGATTAATCCAAACACTAGTCTGATTCCTGATATTAACTATAAATAAGGGTGTGCTCTGTCTTGCAGATGGAATTCAGTCATAAAATGAAGGTAACATATTTAGAAACATCACAGCAATGAAATGACACATAATATTGTGGTACCAATAAAGTTATGTGGACAGGACAAAATGGAATGAATAGTATTTTCTGCTGTTTGTCTCCTGATTAATCCAAACAATGGTCTGATTTCTGGAATTAACTATGGAATTGTCACTTAACATTATAGCTTATCTTTGGCTTGCTATCCTAATTTGACACCTGGCTACTCATCATGACACTTCTGTCACTTTCCTTCAGCACTTTAGAATGGATTTGCCACTGGTACATTAGACCGGTTCTCATGCCTACACTCTCTCTATGGTGCATACCCCATTCCTGGCCTTCTCAGAAATTAGGGTGTGCTCTGTTCTGCAGCTGGAATTCAGTCATCAAATGAAGTTAACATCTTTACAAACATGACAGCAATGAAATGACACACATAATATAATGGTACCAAAGTTATGTAGACAGGAGAAAATGGAATGAATAGTCTGTACATCACCTAGAAGGACCCCAAGAATCTAAACCTGGGTGACATGTACAAGGTAAGAGAGGAGCCTGGGGTGATCTGACACTAAGATCCTCCCCTTTCTGGTATCATCTGTGTCCACCTATTTGGATTATGGTAGTGTGGGCAACTGCTCAACTGCATAGTGCTGTATTTTCATGGGCTAGATAACGTTCCTACCAAACATTGAATCAATGTTAATCAATTATGTTGCGACTCCACTGCTCCAAGTAAGAATCTTATGTTAAAAGCTCTGCTTTCCTTCAGTTTGAGCAAAAAAGGAGAGCACACCCGCTGAGTTCCAGTTGTAACTACTCAGGTACCTCATCAATGCCACTTTGCATAAGCAAATAAGCAAGCAACAATTCACAATGGATGGTCTGCCTCTCTGGCGTCAGGCCTTAAAGAGCTTACCTGGGCGCTCTATGAGCCATACTAAAATAAGTCTGGGATTAGAGCTATAATTTTTGTAAGGTGCGCTATTGCTGACCTGGGGTCTAAGGTTAGCGCTTCCATGATGGATGTTTGTGATAAAGTTAGCGTGGTGGATGTCCATGCTGGGATTAAGAATGGATTTGAGGGTGGGACCTACAGAGCTCAAATTTAATTTGGTTAGTCTAACATCTAGCTAAATTACACAAAAAAATTCCCAAACTGTAAACGCATTTACTGGGAAACAGCATCAGACAACCGGAGGCACGGAATCCAGAGTTAGCCAGCTGCAATATACCTTTAATGCAATAATGGAATACAGCCTTGAATAGGAACAAACAAAATCCTTTATTGGTCTTGTTACCAATTAACCCTTGGTCATGTCAAGGGTAACCCAAAAGCTTGTCTTTTAAACCCATGTTGTGGGACCAATAAAGGATTTTGTATGTTCCTATTCAAGGCAGGATTCCATTAGTCTGCTACAAAGTCTGAGAAGCATTACATATGGGCTTTTAGCCCTATGGGCAGTTTCTGTACATGCTTAACTTCTATTCAAAAATTTAACTTTTATCGAATTACTTGTTCCTGCTATTATTATTCGCACCTACAATGACCTACTGATTGCGAGGAGTGGATATGAGTGGGGAACTATGTGAACAAGCTTTCCCTTCGTCCATAGTACTGGGGAGACAGGAGTTTAGTGAACTGGGCCATTGAGAGAGCTCAGCCTGCTTTGTTCAGCACACGTTGGTGCTGCCATGATGGTGAGTGAGACCTTTATTTGTTTTTTTTTTTGTTTTTTTTTAAATACATTTTTATTGGTTTTGTCAACAAATAACCAGTTTAACAAAAGAAAAGAAGTCACAAAAGTGCGATCTGCGCACACAAAATCATAAAGTTCACAATGTTTGATCTATTATCCACAACATTGACCACGAACTCCAGGCATCTGATGCCTGAAGTGTGGGCTTCTGGAAATTGAGCTGCCTGGCAATTGTAGACCGTAATAGAGTTCTTTATTGTCCATATTCGCTCTCTGTAAGTGTTGGTCTTCTCCTTGCCCAGGTATATCAGTTAAAGTGGAGCTATTACAAAGGATTGCAATTACATTGCTCTGAACCTACAATCATTTCTAAATTGAACCATAAGAAAGTATAAAAAGAAAAGAAAATAAAGGGGGGAGAGGGGGGAGATAGGGAAAAGGGTGATATCCGACAGAGACATCCCTGAACTGTAGCTTGCAATAAGGTAGTGGGGCAATCGCAATCGACAGTGTATGAGGCAAAATATGTTCAGTAATATGTTCATAGCTTCCCTATTCTAGTGGTGCATTTATCATATGGGGGATCCTATGTGTTTGCGTGATAGTGATAGAATCCCAGTAGAATCGAACATCTGCATGAAATGCAGATTTACCTCTTTTAAAGTATCCATATTCTTCACATGAAAGCATCTTGTCAGTATTTTGTAACCAGCTATCCTGTGAAGGTATTAAAGAGGACTTCCAGTGTAGGGCGATCAGTGTTTTGGCGCTATTGAGTCCTATTCGTATCAATGTCTTTCTAATTTTACAGTGAAGTGGGGGGGTCTCGTTTAGGAGGATCAATTTCGGGTTTAAAAGGAAGTCTGTCTCTGCTAGTTTCCCCAATATGGATTCTATTCCCTTCCAAAATGAGTGTAGTTTGGGGCATGACCACCACATATGTAATGTGGTGCCTCGTTCAGTGCAACCTCTCCAGCACGAGGGTGAGGAGGTAGGGTAAATGTTATTTAGCCTAACTGGTGTCAAGTACCAGCGCATAAGCACTTTGTAATTGAGTTCAATTACTTTAGGTGAGGTGGAGGAGGTACGTGTGTTTCTATAAATTTGTAGCCATTGTTTAGCATCCATTTCTATGTCTAGTTCTTTATGCCATTTAGCTGTATATGGAGGGAGTGGAGGGGATTGTGCATTTTGGAGCATACCTTTAGCAAGTGATAATGTACCTCTAGTAGTGCTCCCCATTAAGCACGTTTGCTCAAGAAGTGTCGGTAATCTAATAAGGTCTTCTTTATTGGGAGTAGTCTGTATAAAGTGTCGTAATTGTGCATATTTTAGCCATGGGGCAAAGGAGCCAAATAAAATTGGTGAGAGTTCCTCCCTGGGTTTTAGTTTGCCTTGTGTAAGCAGGAGTGCCATGGGGACAGAGTCTAATAGTTCAGTAATTGGTGTGTCTTTTCTCCTGTTCTCGTATCCCCCCATCAGTTCTATGTTGGGAAAAATTGGGGTAAGCGGGGACACAAGGGTGGACAGGGCCGGTGTAGTTTTAATTAAGTGATCCCATGTGTTAAATATGTGCCGGTAAAGTGTGGAAGATTGGCAAGCAGGGGTGCGCCTGGCTTTAGGGAGCCAGCATAGGGGGCCTGGGTTGGGGGATTTAAGTAGCTGGGAGTCAATCGCCACCCATGCTTTGGAGTCTCTTCTACAGTGCCAATCCAGGATTCTCTGCAATACTGATGCGTGATAATATAGGTTTAACTCTGGTAGGCCCAGTCCCCCATTTTGGAGGGATCTATACATTGTTCCTCGAGCTATCCTTGGGCGTGACCTTCCCCACACAAAAGTATTTATGGCTTTTTGAAGTTGTTGTATGAATGTCTTAGGGAGTGTGATTGGCATCGCTTGTAATATATATAAGATTTTGGGGAGTATTGTCATTTTGATTGATTGTATCCTGCCCCACCACGACAGGGGCTTTTCCTTCCAGGAGGATAGGGAGTGTTGTATAGAGTGCAGGAGGGGCCGGTAGTTTAGGGCAAACCATCTCGAGGAATTAGAGGATAGCAGTATGCCTAAGTATTTTAGATGTGAATTTTGGATTTTAAACGGACATGATGGCGTGAAAGCTGCGAAGGTACTGGCGGTCATTGAGATATTTAGGAGTTCAGACTTTGAATAATTGATATGGAAATGCGAGAATTTACTGAAATTATCAAATTCCAGGGTAAGGTTGGGCAGTGAGATGTCGGGAAGAGTCAGTGTGACCAACACGTCATCTGCAAACATAGCTAGCTTATGGGAGTCTGGACCGATTGGGATGCCGTGTATTTCTGGGTTTTTCCTGATATGACAAGCTAAGATCTCCATCGTAAGGACAAAGAGAATGGGTGATAGTGGACAACCCTGTCTAGTCCCGTTATTTATGTTAAAACTGTGTGATAGGACCCCATTTGCGCGGACCTTTGCAGAGGGGCCATTATATAGATGGAAAATTCGTTTGATCATTAGTTCCCCAAACCCGAAGTGTCTTAGTGTACTATGCAGAAAAGGCCAGTTCAGCCTATCAAAAGCCTTCTCTGCATCAGTGGAGGCCAGGACGGCAGGGATCTGTTTTGTTTTAACGTATTCCATTAAATGGAGAACCCGAATCGTATTGTCTCTGGCCTCCCTGAGTGGCACGAAGCCGGCCTGGTCTACATGCACCAAAGTTGGAAGTATTTTACTGATCCGGTTTGCCAGTATCTTGGCGTATATTTTTATATCCCCATTTAATAGGGATATTGGGCGATAGTTACTTGGTTCTGTGGGGGGTTTACCTGGTTTGGGTATAACCGATATATGGGCTTCCAGGAGGTTAGGAGAGAGCATTCCATCTTTATCAAGAGAGTTGAAAAGATTAGTAAGGTGAGGGGCCAAAATGGATTGGAACTGTTTATAGTATGAGGCCGATAGGCCGTCTGGGCCGGGGCTTTTACGTAGTGGTGTATTCTTTATGGCTGCAATGACCTCTTGGGGGGATATGGGGTCCTCCATTTGTTTTGAGACGTGGTCGGTTAGAGTTGGAATATTGGCCTTCTGTATGTAAGAATCTATTGCCCCATGGTCCGAGGAGTATGGGGTCGCAGGGATATTGTAAAGGTTTTTGTAGTAATCTCTAAAGACCTTTGCGATAGTTTTACTGTCATGTGTATATTCCCCTGGTGTGGCTGGCTGTGACAATTTGTGGATAAATTGAGTGTTCGTGCGAGTTTTAAGGGTTCTAGCCAATAGTGGACCTGCCTTATTGCCTTCTATGAAATATAGTTTGTTTAAATATATTGCCTTTCTCTGCGCTTCTCTGCTGAGCAGTTCATTTAATTCGTGTCTAGTCTTCGCTAATTGAGTTATGTATTGTTCATTAGTTGGGGTTTGCATATGTAACCTCTCTATATCTCGGAGTTGATGAATCAGCATGTTGTATTGTTTGTTATAGTTTTTCCTCATTATAGATTTCTGTTTCAGAAATTCCCCTCTAATTACTGCTTTGTGTGCTTCCCAGACTAGGGCAGGAGATGTATCTGGGATTGCATTGTGCAAGAAGTAGTCTTTAAGTGAGCGCATAATTTTATCTTTGATTAGTGGTTGCAGTAGCAGTGTCTCGTCTAGTCGCCAATGTGGGTCAGTAAGGGGCTTGTCTGGTAGGGCTAAAGATAGCGTTACCATCGAATGGTCAGACCATGGGGTCGGTAAAATTTCCGTATGTTTCATTAGGGGTAAGCTCCTCTGGTCTATGAATATGTGGTCTATTCTGGAATATGACTTTTTGGGGGTTTGAATAGAAAGTATATGTCTTTTGTGTGGGGTGTTGGATTCTCCAGGTATCTAAGAGTGTTGCACTGCGTAGGACCCTTGAGATGACACTTAAAGAACTCCTGGGCATTGAGCTTTTTTTATTAGAACAATCTAATGGTGGTTCCATTGCCACATTGCTATCTCCTGTCAGAATCAGTGTACCTTGTGTCACCTCTAGTAATGTTCTGATTAGCTTTTTGAAGAAACGAGCCTGGCCCGTGTTTGGTGCATAATATGTTGCAAAAGTGATTTGGCGGTTGTAGAGTGTGCCCACTAGGATCAAGAATCGTCCCTCATTGTCTGTATGCTGCTGGGTGAGCTGAAAAGGGACACTATGTCTAAATAGTATACCCACTCCGTTTCGTTTAGCAGGGGCTGAATTAAAGTATCCTACTGGGAATTGTTTAGAGGAGCATTTCGGTATTATATGTTTGCAAAAATGGGTTTCTTGTAGGAAAATCACCTCTCCCTTATGCTTGTGAAACCAATTGAGGGCAATGGATTTTTTGGTGGGTGAATTTAGGCCTTTAACATTTTGGGAGATTAACAAAAGATCAGGGACCGCCATATGTGTTATGCATAGTGATGTTTGCGTAATGTTGCTTGTATATCCTGTAGAATGCTATGTTTAATGTGGAAGGGGTTACTACTGATTCAATGTAAGCGTGTACGAGTTGCATGTTACAGTACCTGAGCTTGGGTGTCTGTTGTTGGTACCTTTCAGTTTCGTCTCTGTCGGATAAAGGGTAGGAGGGAAAAGAGAAGTTGTATAGGGAGTAGCAATCCCCTTTAGTATGAGGTTCCGCTAGAAGAAATAAAGAATGTAAGTAAAACAAATAAAACATTAACAATAACACATCATAACTAACAATATAACAACAATACTTAAAACAGTATTTCGAATAAGATGGGGGGATCATAGTAAATAAAGGAAGTTACCATGACGGAGCATTTCCATTTGGAGCTTAAACGTGTTATAGGTGGGGGCCTAGCTAGGGGATGGAGAGGGCTTGGCCAGTTAGCATCAATCTATTTTGATGTAACAATACAATTATCTAATTTTAGGTATAAAACATTTTCTATACATGTTACCAGATATTTCTAGGTCTCTGACATATTATTATACCGGGTAATAAACATTTGTAAGGGTAACCAGTCTCTTAGCTCTTTATTTTCAGGTCAGTCCTTCTTCTTGTCGGGCTGCTTTCTGGCTCCCCTGGTTAGTTTTCCTGGAGACTCTTGTCCAGGCAGGTCTCTGTTGCTTCGGTGCCAGTGATGGTAGATTATCTCCTGACAGTGGAGTGGGTGTCAAGCGTGTAGATGGAGGTGGAATTTTTAGGCTGTCACAAAATTGCTCGAGGTCGTCTGGGTGGCTATATGTGACAATCTGAGAGTTATGCAGCACTTTAATGCAGAATGGGAAACCCCATCTATAGGGTATTTTTAAGTCTTGCAGGTGTGTAGTGAGGTATCTCGCCTCTCTGCGTTTGGAGAGAGTGATGTTACTCAGATCCGCATATATTTGTATTGTATCTCCTTCGAACAGGATTTGGCGGGTTTTCCGCGAGGCTGTCATTATTTTCTCCTTGTCTTTGAAGTTTTGAAATCGCAGGATTATATCTCTAGGCGGCTTATCGTCTGCAGGTTTCGGGCGTAGTGCCCGGTGGGCTCTGTCTAGAGGGATGGCTGAAACGTCTTCTTGTAGGATGTGTTGGAACATCTGCTGCAGGTGTTGCTGGATTTGGGAGGTTGTAACTTTCTCTGAGATGCCTCTTATTCTTAGATTCTGCCGTCTCCCTCTGTTATCCAAATCCTCGACTTGGTTTTGAAGCTGCTGTATCATATCATCATGTACTTGAAGAGTACGGTTCTGGAGTTCTGTAGTATTTGAAAATTGTTCCAAATCCTCTTCTGTCTGTAAAACTCTATCCCCCAAGTCTGAGAGATCTTTCCTGACTTCAGATAGTCCTTCTTTAATAAGTTTCCCCACTTGGGTGAAAAAGGATGCAAATTCTGCCTTAGTCGGCAGATTTTGTATGTCTGCTTTAGTGAGGAGAGTAGGAGAGTCCACGTCAGAGGTGGTTTGTTCAGTGTCTGTTGGATCGGCTGTAGCTGACATGGAGGATTCTAGAACTTTAAAAAAATTGTCCATTTTTGCATTGGAAGGTGCTAGGCTTTTAATATTTTTATCTGGCCTAGGTGTGCGTCTGGATTTCTGGCTTTGCAATATTAGTGTGTCTGGCGAGTTCCAATCTCCAAGCTATAATTTAGCTTAGTCACTTTGCAGTGTAAAGGTAGCACAGATTATTCCAGCTCAGGATGAAGATATTAAAGAAGTAAACAAATGTCCCATTTAGATGCGATGTAAAATGGTATTTTTACCAGTTGTATGCTGTCAATCTGTGTCGATCTGTTTAAGCACAACTATTAGTGAAGTGGCTTGTAAACTTTTAAGCTTGTGTACTCCTATAGATCGATGTCGTTTTAAGCTGTTTAATGCGGTTTCTGTTAGGGACTGCTCACATGTTTAAAGACAGTACACCATAAGCAGCTGTTCGTCTCTGCACTGTGCTTTAAGTGTTGTCTAAAGGGCTGTAGTTGCAGGGAATGTGATGTTTCTGCCCCAGTAGCTAATGATAGTCTGTCCGGTAGGGCCTAAATAGGTTTTGCTATAGAGTGTATTGTACGGCCGTTTCTAGGAGTTAAATTGTGCTAGCGACAGGGCTACAGGTCATTTTCCTCAGAGGGGGCAATCGATAGGTTGATGTGCGATCGTTGGGGCACTAAGTGTTTCACTCTTACCCCTTGTAGCAATGGCGCGTGTACTGTCTTTTCACTGTAGCGTGGTGCACACTTAGGCCCGCTGTGCTCTGGGATCTGGTTCCGTCGCCAACCTTCTCAGTTTAGCGATCTGGGCATTGCATTCGGTGCTCCGGAACTTCGCTTGAGGCCAAGTTGCCTTTTCCAGCTTTATAGTGGCCTGGGTGTCCCCTTAATGTGCCGTGGAAAGAGCTCCTTTAACCGGAGCTAGAAATCATGCGGCCATCACAGACGTTGGCCGGCTCCGCCCCCCAACCTTTATTTGTTTTAATCACTGTTTGATCTGGGGTTTTCTATGCAATATGCCACCATCTTTTTTATGTTTTGCAGTGTTCCAGGAGGAGATACTTGGCTTGTTAGAGAGGAAGAGTTGCCTGTGATTTTTTTTTGTTACCATTTTTTTTTCTTTTTTTAGATTATTGTGTTCATACCTTATATTATTGTATTGGTGTTATTCATTTTTAACTATTACTGCACCCCCTTCGGGTTTTATAGTTATACATCACAGTATCTACTATTTAGGCGATGACTAAAATGTGTACGGCAGATGGAGTTAAACGCACTACATATATTTACTATATGACCTGTGAATCAGAGAAACTTCATACTAGATTGCCTACAAATACCTGTAGCTATGGTCTTGCCATCTCATTGTGTTCCCATGAACCAGCAACAATAAATAATTATAACTTTGAGTCCAACCCGGAAAAAAGTGCTAAATACGTTGCTATTATTATTATAACATCTGTGTCTACCTCTTTGGCTAAATGTGCAAGATCACACAATAAAAATTTGAGTATTTCTGTTTTCAATGTGCTTTATTTAGCAGTACACTACAATAAAACTTCTTTATGTTTGCTAAATGAAACCTGGGGTCTGAGATTACAGCACATATCACACGCTCTTTTAAACCCCTAGCTTTAGACATACTGGTATCTTGTTGTAGATGTGCCTATGTTATATACTATTACACATTTTTATTGTTTGCTGGCAGATAACAAACTTGATTTTCTGTTTAAAGGGACATAATACTCATATGCTAAATCACTTGAAACTGATGCAGTATAACTGTAAATAGCTGGCAGGAAAATATCACCTGAGCATCTCTATGTAAAAAAGGAAGACATTTTACCTCACAATTTCCTCAGCTCAGCAGAGTAAGTTCTGTGTAAAAAGTTGTCTTTAAGTTACTGTCCAGCTACAGGTAAAAAAAAAAAATTTAAAATGAAGAAATAAACAGCAGCCAATCAGCATCAACAGTGCTGAGGTCATGAACCTCTTTTACTGTGATCTCATTAGATTTGACTTAACTCTAATGAGATTTCACAGTAAACTTTCTATAAACTGAATAGGGAAATAAAATGAGTGTGCACGAGGCTTACTCCCTTGCGTGTTCCGGGACAGGCATACTGATTTGCTTTGCAATGGGGTGTGAATACTTAAGATATTTTGAGGTAAAATATCTTTCTTTTTTACATAGAGATGTTCAGGTGATATTTTCTAGTCACCTTTTTACAGCTATGCTGCATCAGTTTCAAGTGTTTCAACATTTGGGTATCATGGCCCTTTAATCTCTGCACCCACTAGTCCAAAAGGTTGATCTTAGCTATCCAGTTGGGCTTTTGGTCCTCAAGAGCCACATGGTGCTCTATATGGCTCCTGTCCAAAATGAATGAATGCCCTGCAAGGCTTTATATTGATGCATGGAATACTGTACCAAGCTGTTATCTCAATTAATGTAGTGGGAGTTTCTAAACACTTGTGTAGAATATTCTATATATAGCTTACTACCAGGCTTTACAAATTTGTTCAAAATCTAGGAGCCAGACCATAAATTTAGGAGCCAGAAACTTTTGGCAATCCCTATAAATTTGGCCAAATTTAACTCAAATTTTACTCAGGCCTCTCTTCAAGTTTATATGTTATTATATATCTCATTCACTAAAGAATGGAGAGAGATATAGTGAATTAACTACAAAAAATAATAAAGAAAGTAATTTGATTGTAGAGAATGGAGAGAATACATAAGCTTCTAGTGAAAAAACCCCTGTATGATATTTAGGCTATAGTCCTGAAGAGGAATTACACTGTTTGACATACAGGGAACTGTTCCTAGTAATGTATTGGGCTGTTCTTTGGTGGTTGAAGGCAACCGGTTTTCCTCCAAGTTTAGCATTTGTAACCTCCAAACCTTCATATGGGACAATCAGATTTTAAAAACAATTTTAGACCAATATCAAACATGGCTGTTATTGAAGAACAATACAGTTGTTTTATGGGTTTAAGTAAACCACCATTTGCCCACCCCTGATCTATTGGATGGTGTGCAAGGAACTGGTCCTGATGATTTTTTGGAATCTTTTACGCATGATGAAATATTTAGATGTTTCACAAAATTCTCTGATGCATGTTCACCAGAAGTCTTATCTTGTATATTAATATTAATTGCAAGGACTTAATTTTCTTCTGTCACAGGTTCTCTTTGGGATACAATGAAGAAAAGCAGATGGTCTGGTTAAAGTCCTGATAGATCTGAAATAGACTGTATCCTAAAAATATTCAGCTCACGGGAGGTGGAGGACTGTTTGGGTTCGTTTTGGATGATTTCCGGAGATTTTCTCTCACTCGTAGAAATTCATGGACTCCAGATACATCATTCCTGGTTGATTCCTGCTCTCTCTGGAAAGGAGGGTAAATGTTGAATTATAAACAATAAATTCCATAAAAGATTTCCATTCTTTGCACTATTTTTCACCAGTATTAAAAATCATTATAATGACTATATTCTACAATGGGATAAATTATACACTACTTAAAAAAAGCTTAAGAATATTATTTTTTATATATAAAAAAAAATTATTGGGATTTTTACAGATACTGTATAGGGGCCGATTTATCAATGTCTTTCCGACATGATACGCTGTAGCGTATCATGTCCGACAGACATCGCTGAATGTCGACAGCATACAATGTCGGCATTTAACATTGCACAAGCAGTTCTGGTGAACTGCTTGTGCAATGTCGCCCCCTGCAGATACACAGGGCCAATAGCAGGGGATGTCAATCAACCCGATTGTATAGGATCAGGCGGAATGATGTCCGCAGCCTCAGAGGCAGCGGACCAGTTAAGGAGCAGCCGTCTTAAGACCGCTGCTTATTAACTGCTGTTTCTGGCGAGCCTTAAGGCTCGTGTGGAAACAGGGGCATCAGTGGCCATTCTGCCCTTGATAAATCGACCCCATGGTCTTTAAAAAACATGTAATGTAGAATAGATTTTCCCCATGGCTTTGCAAGTTTTATATTAACTCCTTTTTGATAAGTTGTTGATAGTTCCTCCTACTGATGATTCTGAGAAGTGTAATGTTCTTCACATAGTAGAAAATGTTTTGTATTTTTAAATATATATTCCTATTCTGTATATACCGTATCTATATATATATATATATATATATATATATATATATATATATATATATATATATATATATATATATATATATATATATATATATACAGTATATATATATATATAAAGAACAATGTAGAAGAAGGGCACTCTCAGGGTTTGTATAGAGACAAATATTTTCTTTATTCCTAGAACATTAATACATGGTCGACGTTTCGGCCCTCAGTTGGGCCTTCATCAGGACAGGTATTATCTTTAAACTGCCGAGTGGCAGTAGTCATAGATCCAAACAAGCAAAAAAATATATATATCTATATACAAATATATATTTAAACATAAAAAGAAAATGTTCTTCTATGTAAAGAACATTGGAATGTAAAATATGAATAACTAACCGGGTTTATCACTGTAGGTCCAACGCTGTGTCGGATTATCACATGAGCTGTAAGTTTTAGTTGTTTATTTTTTAAAGCACGCTTCATTGAAGTCTATGGCTCTCCGTAGTCAGCATTGCACAAGCAGCTCTTGTGAGCTGCTGGTGCAACGCTGCCCCTGCAGATTCGCGGCCAATTGGCCGCCAGCAGGGGGTGTCAATCAACCCGATCGTACTCAATCATGTTGAATTGCGGCGATGTCTGTCCGCCTGCTCAGAGTAGGTGGACAGGTTATGGAGCAGCAGTCTTTAGACCGCTGCTTTATGACTGGTGTTACTGGCGAGCCTGCAGGCACGCCAGAAACACGGGCCCTCAAGCTACATCCGGAGCTTGATAAATGGGCCCCCTGAAGTTTGCTCATGTGGAAACAATTTCGTTTCAACTTGTAATAAGTGTGCTAAACCGCATGCGTTAAAATATTTACTTCCAGCAGCATTTGCACATGAACAAAAGCGCTCGATAGCGCCCCACTTGTAAACTGGCAATATATAGGCTAACAGTCTCAATGGACCTGGTGTGTGGGGATCACCCCTGAACTTTTCTTCCTGAGATCATTGATGAACCATTCATTTAAGTGACTGGCTTGAACCATCACCACCATGGTAACCTTTGCCAAATGGTATTCAAATCTATAGCATTGTCCACCCCCTATACTTAAAGGGATATGAAACCAACATTTTATCTTTCAGGATTCAGATAGAGCATGCAATTTTAAGCAACTTTCTAATTTACTCCTATTATCAATTTTTATTTATTCTCTTGGTATCTTTATTTGAAAAAGCAGAGTATAAGCTTAAGAGCTGGCCTATTTTTGGTTCAGCACCTGGGTAGAGCTTGCTGATTGGTGGCTTAATGTAGCCACCTATCAGCAAGCACTGCCCAGGGCACTGAAGCAAAAATGGGCTGGCTTCTAAGCTCACATTCCTGCTTTTTCAAATAAAGATACCAAGAGAATGCAGAAAAATTGATAATAGGAGTAAATTAGAAAGTTGCTTAAAATTGCACTCTCTAACTGAATCATAAAAGAAAAAAAATGGGTTTCATATCCCTTTAAGTGATCAATAATGTTCCAAATCATAATATTTTCCTCATTGTTTTTTTCCCCTCTAAATTAGTTTGAGTGCCATTGGTGATATTATAGCTTAAATTTGCTGATAAATCAGAGATATCATTTCCAGGTCTTCTGTTATCCTGTGAAGAGCTCACTCAAGCCATTTATTGTCTGTTCTCTGTAACACTGCTGCTCAATATCATTGAAATAACCATCATCAGGTTTCAAGGCCGATTTAGAGCTTTACATTTGGAATCCCAGGGTCCAAATCCTGACCTCAACTTTACAAACAGATTTTCCATAACTATACAAGGCAATTAGATGGCCATCAACATAAATACTTCGGTCATCAACCAGAACAAAGCAAGGGTAAGCTAATATAAACCTCTTCAACGCCTTCTCTGTCTTAACCAGCCACGTTGGCATCATATTTTATTTTGCTAGTAGACTAATGTATATAACCTGTGGATTGGTAGGTGCCATTCATCTTGTGTAGACAAACCTAGTATACAATAGGGATGTCTGTCTCTTACTGTATAATTCTGAAAACCTAAAGTGTTAGTATTAGGGACAATTCATGCTCTTCAACCTTTAGGGCCCTTTCATAAAAAAATAATCTTCATTAGGGAGCCAAAGAAAATGTAAAGCATAATTACACATGTTGAAGACAAGGTGTGGCTTAAGTTTTGTTAGAACTAACATTGCTTGACCTCACACACACTCTAAATATCCAGGAATAGGAAGACAGAAAGAGGATTTTTTATAACATTGAGGGGCCAGAGAGTAAGGTCTTTGGTGTCACCAGCCTGCCATTTACTATGCTCAGGTATCTAAAAATAAGCTTTTAAAGTTCACAGCTATGTCCGTACCTCCTCTCTCCGCTGTTGCCATTTCTGTAGTTCCTTTTCAAGGGGAGGGATGACGTGTTCTGGGTCCTTACTCTCCCTCTCCTGTGTCCTTCTTTTCTCCAGTACCTGTAATAACTCTGGTTTACTGTGTAGGACAAGGCCTCTGTAATGTGAAGGAGATGTTTAGAATGTGAAAGGAACACTTTACTCAAAACTGTTCTATGATTCATATGAAAGATCATATGAACATGTATATGTTAACATTTTTTTCTGAAAAAATATTAAATAAAAACAGTTTAAATTTAAAATAATGTATCACTGTCAACATTGTTCCTACTTATGTTAATTGGCTGATAAGTGCTTCCAACAAATGCTCAGTAAGCATTAGCAGGAAGTGCCTATCAACCAATGAGGATTTGCAGGAATTACCAATCATCCTTACTGAGAAGCTTTTGCTTCATATTTTTTTCATGCAAAAAATTAATAAATCATATTTAGATTCTACGCGTTCATATGGATAATAGAAAAAAAAATGAGCGCAGTGTCCCTTTAAATATGTATTCTCTTTTCTTCACATTATAGTTACTCTGTGCCTCTCAAGAAGCCTGGAAGTCTAGAGCGGTGTGTGGCTGTTATATATATATATATATATACAGTATATATATATATATATATATATATATATATATATATATATATATATATATATATATATATATATATATATATATATATATATATATATATATTTATATATATATATATATATATATTCCGACTATACCTCCCAGCTTCATAAGCCTTACTAGCCTCTTGAGCTTGGTGTATAATGGTTTAACATTTTTTGTGTGCAATTTTAACTTTGACTGTATGCTATCTATAAAATCAAGCAAGCCTTCATTTGAAAGAGGAGATCCTCCTATTTTAAGTAAATGATCTAATTGCTTTATGGAATTATTTTGGACTGATATAGACTTTTATACACTAAACCTGGTGTCGAACAGATTTGATGCCATTTTCACACACTCAAATTGATATCCAGAAGGACAGATGATTCAAATAGAGATCAAAGGGCTATTTTCTCATATAACCCAAGTGGATGCCCAGGCTATGAGCATCTGGAAGCTCAAGATCTGCCACCCATAAAATCCAATGCCCTAAGCACAGGTCATGTGTGCCTATCAGACACTATGTTCGTCTGACCCACTTGTCACTATATTCTTAGTGAATTAGCTGCACAGTACAACAAGGAACTGGTGATGCTGAGAGTACATTGTTATCTTAGTGAATTTAGGAGGGGTGTAGCTCTGCTGTCCAAAGAGCCCAGTTTTTCAGGCAGAGTTTCGTATTTTCCAAATTAACTGCAAGGTAAAATAGGCAGCTGACTACTACGGCCTAGATTTGGAGTTTGGCGGTAGCCGTGAAAACCAGCGCTAGAGGCTCCTAATGCTGGTTTTAGGCTACCTCCGGTATTTGGAGTCACTCAAAATAGGGTCTAACGCTCACTTTTCAGCCGCGACTTTTCCATACCGCAGATCCCCTTACGTAAATTGCGTATCCTATCTTTTCAATGGGATTTTTCTAACTCCGGTATTTAGAGTCGTGTCTGAAGTGAGCGTTAGACATCTAACGACAAAACTCCAGCCGCTGGAAAAAAGTCAGTAGTTAAGAGCTTTCTGGGCTAACGCCGGTTTATAAAGCTCTTAACTACTGTGCTCTAAAGTACACTAACACCCATAAACTACCTATGTACCCCTAAACCGAGGTCCCCCCACATCGCCGCCACTCGATTAATTTTTTTTAACCCCTAATCTGCCGACCGCCACCTACGTTATCCTTATGTACCCCTAATCTGCTGCCCCTAACACCGCCGACCCCTATATTATATTTATTAACCCCTAATCTGCCCCCCTCAACGTCGCCTCCACCTGCCTACACTTATTAACCCCTAATCTGCCGAGCGGACCGCACCGCTACTATAATAAAGTTATTAACCCCTAATCCGCCTCACTAACCCTATAATAAATAGTATTAACCCCTAATCTGCCCTCCCTAACATCGCCGACACCTAACTTCAATTATTAACCCCTAATCTGCCGACCGGAGCTCACCGCTATTCTAATAAATGTATTAACCCCTAAAGCTAAGTCTAACCCTAACACTAACACCCCCCTAAGTTAAATATAATTTTAATCTAACGAAATTAATTAACTCTTATTAAATAAATTATTCCTATTTAAAGATATATACTTACCTGTAAAATAAATCCTTATATAGCTGCAATATAAATTATAATTACATTGTAGCTATTTTAGGATTAATATTTATTTTACAGGCAACTTTGTAATTATTTTAACCAGGTACAATAGCTATTAAATAGTTAAGAACTATTTAATAGCTACCTAGTTAAAATAATTACAAAATTACCTGTAAAATAAATCCTAACCTAAGTTACAATTAAACATAACACTATACTATCATTAAATTAATTAAATAAAATACCTACAATTACCTACAATTAAACCTAACACTACACTATCAATAAATATATTAAATACAATTCCTACAAATAACTACAATGAAATAAACTAACTAAAGTACAAAAAATAAAAAAGAACTAAGTTACAAAAAATAAAAAAATATTTACAAACATAAGAAAAATATTACAACAATTTTAAACTAATTACACCTACTCTAAGCCCCCTAATAAAATAACAAAGCCCCCCAAAATAAAAAAATGCCCTACCCTATTCTAAATTACTAAAGTTCAAAGCTCTTTTACCTTACCAGCCCTGAACAGGGCCCTTTGCGGGGCATGCCCCAAGAAGTTCAGCTCTTTTGCCTGTAAAAAAAACCATACAATACCCCCCCCCAACATTACAACCCACCACCCACATACCCCTAATCTAACCCAAACCCCCCTTAAATAAACCTAACACTAAGCCCCTGAAGATCATCCTACCTTGTCTTCACCTAACCGGGTATCACCGATCCGTCCTGGCTCCGATATCTTCATCCAACCCAAGCGGGGGCTAGACATCCACTGAAGAAGTCCAGAAGAGGGTCCAAAGTCTTCATCCTATCCGGGAAGAAGAGGCGATCCGGACCGGCGACCATCTTGATCCAAGCGGCATCTTCTATCTTCATCCGATGACGACCGGCTCCATCCTGAAGACCTCCACCGCGGACCCATCTTCTTCCGGCGACGTCCAACTGAAGAATGACGGTTCCTTTAAGGGACGTCATCCAAGATGGCGTCCCTCGAATTCTGATTGGCTGATAGGATTCTATCAGCCAATCGGAATTAAGGTAGGAATATTCTGATTGGCTGATGGAATCAGACAATCAGAATCAAGTTCAATCCGATTGGCTGATCCAATCAGATTGAGCTCGCATTCTATTGCTCCATCCTGAAGACCTCCACCGTGGACCCATCTTCTTCCGGCGACGTCCAACTGAAGAATGACGGTTCCTTTAAGGGACGTCATCCAAGATGGCGTCCCTCGAATTCCGATTGGCTGATAGGATTCTATCAGCCAATCGGAATTAAGGTAGGAATATTCTGATTGGCTGATGGAATCAGCCAATCAGAATCAAGTTCAATCCGATTGGCTGATCCAATCAGCCAATCAGATTGAGCTTGCATTCTATTGGCTGATCGGAACAGCCAATAGAATGCAAGCTCAATCTGATTGGCTGATTGGATCAGCCAATCGGATTGAACTTGATTCTGATTGGCTGATTCCATCAGCCAATCAGAATATTCCTACCTTAATTCCGATTGGCTGATAGAATCCTATCAGCCAATCGGAATTCGAGGGACGCCATCTTGGATGACGTCCCTTAAAGGAACCGTCATTCTTCAGTTGGACGTCGCCGGAAGAAGATGGGTCCGCGGTGGAGGTCTTCAGGATGGAGCCGGTCGTCATCGGATGAAGATAGAAGATGCCGCTTGGATCAAGATGGTTGCCGGTCCGGATCGCCTCTTCTTCCCGGATAGGATGAAGACTTTGGACCCTCTTCTGGACTTCTTCAGTGGATGTCTAGCCCCCGCTTGGGTTGGATGAAGATATCGGAGCCAGGACGGATCGGTGATACCCGGTGAGGTGAAGACAAGGTAGGATGATCTTCAGGGGCTTAGTGTTAGGTTTATTTAAGGGGGGTTTGGGTTAGATTAGGGGTATGTGGGTGGTGGGTTGTAATGTTGGGGGGGGGGTATTGTATGTTTTTTTTTACAGGCAAAAGAGCTGAACTTCTTGGGGCATGCCCCGCAAAGGGCCCTGTTCAGGGCTGGTAAGGTAAAAGAGCTTTGAACTTTAGTAATTTAGAATAGGGTAGGGCATTTTTTATTTTGGGGGTCTTTGTTATTTTATTAGGGTCTTAGAGTAGGTGTAATTAGTTAAAATTGTTGTAATATTTTTCTTATGTTTGTAAATATTTTTTTATTTTTTGTAACTTAGTTCTTTTTTATTTTTTGTACTTTAGTTAGTTTATTTCATTGTAGTTATTTGTAGGAATTGTATTTAATATATTTATTGATAGTGTAGTGTTAGGTTTAATTGTAGGTAATTGTAGGTATTTTATTTAATTAATTTAATGATAGTATAGTGTTAGGTTTAATTGTAACTTAGGTTAGGATTTATTTTACAGGTAATTTTGTAATTATTTTAACTAGGTAACTATTAAATAGTTCTTAACTATTTAATAGCTATTGTACCTGGTTAAAATAATTACAAAGTTGCCTGTCAAATAAATATTAATCCTAAAATAGCTATAATATAATTATAATTTATATTGTAGCTATATTAGGATTTATTTTACAGGTAAGCATTTATCTTTAAATAGGAATAATTTATTTAATAAGAGATAATTAATTTTGTTAGCTGTAAATTATATTTAACTTAGGGGGGTGTTAGTGTTAGGGTTAGACTTAGCTTTAGGGGTTAATACATTTATTAGAATAGCGGTGAGCTCCAGTCGGCAGATTAGGGGTTAGTAATTGAAGTTAGGTGTCTGCGGTGTTAGGGAGGGCAGATTAGGGGTTAATACTATTTATTATAGGGTTAGTGAGGCGGATTAGGGGTTAATAACTTTATTATAGTAACTGTGCGGTCCGCTCGGCAGATTAGGGGTTAATAAGTGTAGGCAGGTGGAGGCGACGTTGTGGGGGGCAGATTAGGGGTTAATAATAATATGCAGGGGTCAGCGATAGCGGAGGCGGCAGAATAGGGGTTAATAAGTGTAAGGTTAGGGGTGTTTAGACTCGGGGTACATGTTAGAGTGTTAGGTGCAGACGTAGGAAGTGTTTCCGCATAGCAAACAATGGGGCTGCGTTAGGAGCTGAACGCGGCTTTTTTGCAGGTGTTAGGTTTTTTTTCAGCTCAAACAGCTCCATTGTTTCCTATGTGGGAATCGTGCACGAGCACGTTTTTGAGGCTGGCCGCTTGCGTAAGCAACTCTGGTATCGAGAGTTGAAGCTGCGTTAAATATGCTCTACGCTCCTTTTTTGGAGCCTAACGCAGCCTTTATGTGGACTCTCAATACCAGAGTTATTTTTATGGTGCGGCCAGAAAAAAGCCGGCGTTAGCTACGCGGGTCTTTACCGACAAAACTCCAAATCTAGGCCTACTACTTCTACAAAATTAATGGTCTCATCTACAACTGTCTAAACTTAAATTGTCAAATAGGACATCTCACTAGCCAAGAGTTGTATCTCCTGCGTCCCATGTAAGAACTACAAAGGTAATATTACATTGTTTTATCCCTATATAACAAGCACATCTGCCACCCATTCTCAAGATGCAATGTGTATGTTTGTTTATGTATAAGATGAGGTGTTTAATGCGTCTAGTGATTCCAATTTTAGTCTCTTTCCAAGAGTGAGTCATTTAAAGGGATACTGAACCCAAATGTTTTCTTTTGTGACTCAGATAGAGCATGCGATTGTAAGAAAATTTATAATTTACTCCTATTATCAAATTGTCTTCATTATGTTGCTATCCTTTGTTAAAAAGCATATCTAAATAGGCTCAGTAGCTGCTGATTGGTGGCTGCACACAGATGCCTCGTGTAATTGGCTCACCCATGTGCATTGCTATTTCTTTAAAGGGACACTGAACCCACATTTTTTCTTTTGTGATTCTGATAGAGCATGCAATTTTAAGCAACTTTCTAATTTACTTCTATTATCATTTTTTCTTCATTCTCTTGCTATCTTTATTTGAAAAAGAAGGCATCTAGGCTAAGGTGCCAGACAATATTTGGTTCAGACCATGAACAGCACGTGTTTATTGGTGGGGGAATTTATCCACCAATCAGCAAGAACAACCCAAGTTGTTCACCAAAAATGGTCCGGCATCTAAACTTACATTTTTGCTTTTCAAATAAAGATACCAAGAGAATGAAGAAAATTTGATAATAGGAGTAAATTAGAAAGTTGCCTAAAATTGCATGCTCTATCTGATTCACAAAAGAAAAAATTTGGGTTCAGTGTTCCTTTAACAAGGGATATCTAAAGAATAAAGCAAATGAGATAGTAGAAGTAAATTGAAATGTTGTTTAAAATTGCATTCTCTATCTGAATCATGAAATAAAATGTTTGGGTTTCATATCCCTTTAAACAGGGACTGTGTATGTCTTGCTCCAACTCAACCCATAGCCTATCCAACCCGCCCACTGTCCACTTCCATGGTACTTCCATGACTCCGCCTCTCTGCTTGCTGTCCGCTCACAAGCCTCTCTTTCATACTGCATAGACCTCAGAACGCCTACAGAAAATGTTAGGATGTATGCTTTAATGTCCTTTTAGTCCAGCATGGTGTGTTTGTGAGGATATTAGGCAGTATATGCCTCACAAGGGTACATACTTCCTGTATGTTAGAAGCAACTCCTTATGCAGCTCCTGGTGGGTACGTGAGGACTTCAGAGGGTTGTCAGGTTTACATGGAGGGATAAACTTGGGAAGAGAAGAATCTGAGACCAGATCACTTGATCCTTCCTTTCCTGTGGCTAAAGCTGTGAGAGAGAAGGTCAAAGGTCGGCAATAGTCAGCAAAATCCCGTTGCCTTATGCACTGATGCACACTGTCAGATGTGGTGACAAACAGACCCATGAAAAAAGTATATTTTCTAATCCATGAGACGAAATATTTTAATTAGAAAATTATATAATATCAGACTCTAGTTAAATACAAGAAACCTTTAAGAAATATATTTATTGCAGGATATTAAGTGGGTTTTGCAACCATTTTAACAAACCTTCACAATTACACTGTGATACTGTTTGAACATAGGTTATGTTTTTCATTTAACTATTAACATGAATTCCTGGTGTGCATACAATTAATCATTTTAATATTATTTTCCTTAAAGGGACATAAAAACCCAATTTTTTTTCAGGTCTCAGATTTTCTTTTAGATTTTGGTTCCATTTGAAATCAATGGGAGAAGAAAAATAATAAATTCTGCTCAGTTTACATTGAGTTCATTATCGACTGTTGGCTTGTCTTATGTGGCCAATAAAGGGGAATTAAAGGGGCAGTAAACAACTTGGTAATTACGAGACATTTTTGTTGTGTTGTGATATAATAACATATCAGCCAAGTGTTGATGTTTTTACAAATTAAAATCCTTTTTACTCCAATAATTGTTCAATATCCAAATTCCACCCACCATATGCATTATTATTAGTAGGAGCCAATCTGGGCTTTAGTCCACAGACAACAAGGCTAGCTAGTTAGTATGGGTACATATCCACAAAAACAGAATTCCAAAATCCAATTTGTAAAAGTAACACAGAAACTTCCAAAACATAATCAGAATTTGTAAACCACTTCTGGATCTAAATCTAAATGTATTAAAATACAAAATAGAAAGTGAAAAGCTTATATGTAACAATACTGAAAGGACACAATCTGAAGTAGAAAGTAATATAAAATACAAAGTGCAAAGTGTTAGTGTAACAAAACTCTCATATCATGCAGTGCTATATTGAGTTTGTCTTTCCTTCACATGCATGGAACGCCCCAAATATAGCAAAATGTGCATGTCTAGAACCTTGTGAGAGATCTCACAGTGTTGGAGGGTTCTACACTTTTTCTTTTAGAATTAAGTGAGTTCAGCCCCTGTGAAATCTGCACTACAATTTCTCTCCAAGCAGGGAAATCTTTAATCATCAGGTCCTATGTGTTTAACTCCTGCAAAAGGTTTTCAAATGGATTCACACTGTATACTCATACTTGAAAACCCCAACAAAAAGCCATTTGATACACTTGGCATGGGAGTTTTAATGGACTAATTTTGGGACCACTAATGATATGTAAATATACACAAATCAAAAGATAGAGATAATTACCATCCTTCCCTGGGATCGAAACTGAAAAACAAAAAGATGTAAGATTATAAATGGTTAACAACGTCCAATGAAAATTATATATACTCTTTGTAAACCAAGACACACTATCACAGGCAGATATTATAGAATGCAGATTTACTATCAGTCTTATACAGAAACATACTGTCAGTCATTACAAAGATGAGACTATAGCAAAGTTCATAGACAAAGGTTCTATATAAGATGAAAAAATGAATAGTGTCAGACATTTATATATATATCGCAAGTGAAACGTGTCAGATGATGGTACGGTAACAAGGGTCAATGTGTTCGTTTTTGGAATTTGATCTTTTAATAAACTTTGATGCTTTTATTTTTTTGAATACTACTTTATATTAGAGCATATGGATGTGATGGATATTGTTTACAAAAGATATGATACTGTATTAACCCTTAAAGGGATATGAACCCCTTTATTTTTCCTTTCATGATTCAGATAGAGCATGCAATTTTAATCAACTTTCTCGTTTACTCCTATTATCAATTTTTCTTCGTTTTCTTGGTATCTTTATTTAAAAAAGCAGGAATGTAAGCTTAGGAGCCGGCCCATTTTTGGTTCAGCGCCTGTGTAGCGCTTGCTGATTGGTGGCTAAATGTAGTTAGCAATCAGCAAGCGCTACCCAGGTGCTGAACCAAAAATGGGCTGGCCCCTAAGCATAAATTTCTGCTTTTTCAAATAAAGATACCAAGAGAACGAAGAAAAATTGATAATATGAGTAAATTAGAAAGTTTCTTAAAATTGCATGCTCTATCTGAATTATGAAATAAAAAGTCTGGGTTTTATATCTCTTTAACCTAATATCGAAGCCCATTGTACCACGTGATCTACGTCGCAGCTTTAGGAAGCCCCAGCAGTCTCAGCTGTCAAGTGGCAGCCGAGAGCTGCTGTTGCTGAATTGCAGGCATCTTTAGTCATATGGTAACGGAGCATGATCTGTGCTCCGGTTCCATATCAAGGCAGATGCCTGAACATTATAGACAGTGACACTGTGCGGGAGGTGTGGGAGGTAAAGCGGAAAGTGGGTTAGTGACGTGGGTAGTGACCCTACACTGCAGAAAATAAATCAAGGGAGAGGGAGGTATGGGGAGCTACACTATAGAAAAGGGATGGAATGGGTGGGAGGTTCCCACATGTTATGATCACTGGGAGGGGGAGGTGGGGAAACTGCTACACTACAGAAAAGTTTTAAAAAAATATAAAATTGAAAAAAGAATTCTATAAATGTGATACTGGCACATGGCTGTCAGTATCAAGAATGGCCGTCATTGCTGGGAGGGGGAGGGTTAGAGAGATGTTTGCAAGGGACCAGGGAGGTATTAGGGCTGAGGAAGATCACTACACTGCAGAAAAACAAACACACAATCAGTCTGATTCACAGACACACACTATCAGATGTTCTCACACAGGTGCACACAATCAGTCTGATACATAGACACACACTATCAGATGTTCTCACACAGGTGCACACAATCAGTCTGATACACAGACACACACTATCAGATGTTCTCACACAGGTGCACACAATCAGTCTGATACACAGACACACACTATCAGATGTTCTCACACAGGTGCACACAATCAGTCTGATACACAGACACACACTATCAGATGTTCTCACACAGGTGCACACAATCAGTCTGATACACAGACACACACTATCAGATGTTCTCACACAGGTGCACACAATCAGTCTGATACACACACACACACTATCAGATGTTCTCACACAGGTGCACACAATCAGTCTGATACACACACACACACTATCAGATGTTCTCACACAGGTGCACACAATCAGTCTGATAAACAGACACACACTATCAGATGTTCTCACACAGGTGCACACAATCAGTCTGATACACAGACACACACTATCAGATGTTCTCACACAGATGCACACAATCAGTCTGATACACAGACACACACTATCAGATGTTCTCACACAGGTGCACACAATCAGTCTGATACACAGACACACACTATCAGATGTTCTCACACAGATGCACACAATCAGTCTGATACACAGACACACACTATCAGATGTTCTCACACAGATGTACACAATCAGTCTGATACACAGACACACACTATCAGATGTTCTCACACAGGTGCACACAATCAGTCTGATACACACACACACACTATCAGATGTTCTCACACAGGTGCACACAATCAGTCTGATACACAGACACACACTATCAGATGTTCTCACACAGGTGCACACAATCAGTCTGATACACAGACACACACTATCAGATGTTCTCACACAGATGCACACAATCAGTCTGATACACAGACACACACTATCAGATGTTCTCACAGAGGTGCACACAATTAGTCTGATACATAGACACACACTATCAGATGTTCTCACACAGGTGCACACAATCAGTCTGATACCTAGACACACACTATCAGATATTATCGCAAAGGTGCACACAATCAGTCTGATACACAGACACACACTATCAGATGTTCTCACACAGGTGCACACAATCAGTCTGATACACAGACACACACTATCAGATGTTCTCATACAGATGCACACAATCAGTCTGATACACAGACACACACTATCAGATGTTCTCACACAGGTGCACACAATCAGTGTGATACACAGACACACACTATCAGATGTTCTCACACAGGTGCACACAATCAGTCTGATACACAGACACACACTATCAGATGTTCTCACACAGGTGCACACAATCAGTCTGATACACAGACACACACTATCAGATGTTCTCACACAGATGCACACAATCAGTCTGATACACAGACACACACTATCAGATGTTCTCACACAGGTGCACACAATCAGACTGATATATACACACACACACACTATCAGATGTTCTCACACAGGTGCACACAATCAGTCTGATACATAGACACACACTATCAGATGTTCTCACACAGGTGCACACAATCAGTCTGATACACAGACACACACTATCAGATGTTCTCACACAGGTGCACACAATCAGTCTGATACACAGACACACACTATCAGATGTTCTCACACAGGTGCACACAATCAGTCTGATACACAGACACACACTATCAGATGTTCTCACACAGATGCACACAATCAGTCTGATACACAGACACACACTATCAGATGTTCTCACACAGATGCACACAATCAGTCTGATATATACACACACACACTATCAGATGTTCTCACACAGATGCACACAATCAGTCTGATACACAGACACACACTATCAGATGTTCTCACACAGGTGCACACAATCAGTCTGATACACACACACACACTATCAGATGTTCTCACACAGGTGCACACAATCAGTCTGATACACACACACACACTATCAGATGTTCTCACACAGGTGCACACAATCAGTCTGATACACACACACACACTATCAGATGTTCTCACACAGGTGCACACAATCAGTCTGATACACAGACACACACTATCAGATGTTCTCACACAGGTGCACACAATCAGTCTGATACACAGACACACACTATCAGATGTTCTCACACAGATGCACACAATCAGTCTGATACACAGACACACACTATCAGATGTTCTCACACAGGTGCACACAATCAGTCTGATACACAGACACACACTATCAGATGTTCTCACACAGATGCACACAATCAGTCTGATACACAGACACACACTATCAGATGTTCTCACACAGATGCACACAATCAGTCTGATACACAGACACACACTATCAGATGTTCTCACACAGGTGCACACAATCAGTCTGATACACACACACACACTATCAGATGTTCTCACACAGGTGCACACAATCAGTCTGATACACAGACACACACTATCAGATGTTCTCACACAGGTGCACACAATCAGTCTGATACACAGACACACACTATCAGATGTTCTCACACAGATGCACACAATCAGTCTGATACACAGACACACACTATCAGATGTTCTCACAGAGGTGCACACAATTAGTCTGATACATAGACACACACTATCAGATGTTCTCACACAGGTGCACACAATCAGTCTGATACCTAGACACACACTATCAGATATTATCGCAAAGGTGCACACAATCAGTCTGATACACAGACACACACTATCAGATGTTCTCACACAGGTGCACACAATCAGTCTGATACACAGACACACACTATCAGATGTTCTCATACAGATGCACACAATCAGTCTGATACACAGACACACACTAACAGATGTTCTCACACAGGTGCACACAATCAGTGTGATACACAGACACACACTATCAGATGTTCTCACACAGGTGCACACAATCAGTCTGATACACAGACACACACTATCAGATGTTCTCACACAGGTGCACACAATCAGTCTGATACACAGACACACACTATCAGATGTTCTCACACAGATGCACACAATCAGTCTGATACACAGACACACACTATCAGATGTTCTCACACAGGTGCACACAATCAGACTGATATATACACACACACACACTATCAGATGTTCTCACACAGGTGCACACAATCAGTCTGATACATAGACACACACTATCAGATGTTCTCACACAGGTGCACACAATCAGTCTGATACACAGACACACACTATCAGATGTTCTCACACAGGTGCACACAATCAGTCTGATACACAGACACACACTATCAGATGTTCTCACACAGGTGCACACAATCAGTCTGATACACAGACACACACTATCAGATGTTCTCACACAGATGCACACAATCAGTCTGATACACAGACACACACTATCAGATGTTCTCACACAGATGCACACAATCAGTCTGATATATACACACACACACTATCAGATGTTCTCACACAGATGCACACAATCAGTCTGATACACAGACACACACTATCAGATGTTCTCACACAGGTGCACACAATCAGTCTGATACACAGACACACACTATCAGATGTTCTCACACAGGTGCACACAATCAGTGTGATACACAGACACACACTATCAGATGTTCTCACACAGGTGCACACAATCAGTCTGATACACAGACACACACTATCAGATGTTCTCACACAGGTGCACACAATCAGTCTGATACACAGACACACACTATCAGATGTTCTCACACAGGTGCACACAATCAGTCTGATACACAGACACACACTATCAGATGTTCTCACACAGATGCACACAATCAGTCTGATTCACAGACACACACTATCAGATGTTCTCACATAGGTGCACACAATCAGTCTGATACACAGACACACACTATCAGATGTTCTCACACAGGTGCACACAATCAGTCTGATACACAGACACACACTATCAGATTTTCTCACACAGGTGCACACACCACTATGAGACACAGACACTCACTAATTGACTACTCATACCCCAGGGATACTGAACCTATGGCTATGGCACAAGGTGACACTCAAAACAAATTTGCTTGCAATCAACTTCTGGGCTATTTTTATATTGACTGTAATTATAGGCAGGGCCGCCATCAGGGGGTGACAGGGGTGACTCCTGTCAGGGGCCCAATGGGCCAGGGGGGCCCCATGAGGCAAGAACTAAAAAAAAAATATATATATATATATATATATATATTTTTTTTTTAAATTTTGGTAGCCACCAGTGGGTACTACAGCAGAGTGCTAATTGAGCATGGGAAATGTTATTACAAGGAGTAAAGTATTAGCATTTGAGAGGATTTCTGAGTGTGCACTAAACCACTATGCACAGTGTGAGACAGACTTGGCACTTTGTTTGTACAGTGTGTGCCTGAGTCAGATGGCAGATCACTTTCATTTGCAGAGGAGGTAGGACTTACTTAGCAAATGTTTTTTTTATTTCTTTGTGCAATTTCAGATTGTAACTTCAGTGTGGTAGTAGTTGTATGGTGGGACCAGGGGTCCATAAAAACACATTTTTTTTAACAGCAGTGTATTTATGATTATTTGACAATGCTGTAGAAATTCTATATTTTGGGGGAAAATGGGAAAAAACAAACAAACATATGTCAACCTTTTAAAAGTACTAGCCATCTACCCAGATCATTAATGTACAATTTTGAATTCACAAAATTATTTTTGTTTGCACATTTACAAATATGATTCTTTAAAAAGTGATCTCTTAATTTCTGCAATTTTTTTTATCATGCATGTCACACAATGTTGATTTAGGGGATGCAAGGTGCATAAATGTTTCCTCCTGTGATTGTTTCTGTGGGTGTCTGTGTTTATGTCTTTGTGCTTTGGTTTGTGTCTCTATGAGTGTGTGTTTTTTTTTTCTGTGGGTCTCTCTGTGACGGTGGGTGTGTATGTCTTTGTGCATTTTCTGTGGATGCCTGAGGGTGTGTGCATATGTCTTTGAGCTTTTTCTATGGGTGTCTCTGTGAGGGTGGGTGTGTATGTCTGTGTTTTCTGTGGATGTCTCTGTGAGGGTGTGTGTGTGTATGTATGTATGTATGTATGTCTGTATTTTCTGTGGATGTCTCTGTGAGGGTGTGTGTTTTCTGTGGATGTCTCTGTGAGGGTGTGTGTATGTATTTGTGTGTTTTCTGTGAATGTCTCAGTGAGAGTGTGTGTATGTATGTCTTTCTGTGTTTTATGTGGTTGTCTCTCTGTGTGTGTATGTCTTTCTGTGTTTTCTGTGGGTGTCTCTGTGTGTGTGTGTGTGTGTATGTCTTTGTGTGTTTTCTGAGGCTGTCTCTGTCAGTGTTTCCTTGGGTGTATGTGCAAGTTTGAGTTTGTGTGTGTGTCCATTGTCTGTTCCTTTTTAGGACATTTTGACCTTACTACTGATTATTCACATCTTTCTACAGACTTTGAGACTAATGAGACCTTTCCGGAAGTCACCAAGCCACCATTTAACCTTTAAATTATTGTTTAGGCAGTTCAGGGCCCTTCCTTTCAGCCACTGCATGCTGTTGTCATCATTTAGTTGTCATCTTCCTTTACAAAAAGATAACCAGAACTCCATATTTTGTTTTCTAAATCTCCTTTTTTTACAAAACTGTAGTTTACCTCATTACTTGTCAGGTCAATGTAAACAAGTGCTGAGTGTCTGTGTCTGAGTGTGTTTATTTGTGTGTCTGCTAGAGTGTCTATATGTGAATCCTTATGTGTGAGTGTGTGTGTGTGTTTCAGTGTATGAGTGTGTCTGTGTGTGTGTATGTTACTACCTTTACAACATTTCCAAGTTTAAATAGACACTTAAGAATAAAGTGCATCTACGTTTTAGTCACTTGGTTAAAAATTGCACATGTCAAAGGAGGGGGGGGGGGGCCTGATCAATGGTTAAGTCAGGGGCCCCAAAATTTCTAGTGACGGCCCTGAATAGGGCCTTAAGGACCAATCAATACAGCAGAAGTACATAATTCTCAAATACATACAAACACTGAACATCAAACAAGCTGTATTTTTTTCTGACATATTTCAAAGCTTCCTTTCATTTCCCTGTCAACTGTATCATGTGACAGCTGTAGATGCGCTGTGAACTCTTGCACATGCTCAGTAGGCGCTGGTGCTTTAGACAGTGTGGATATAAGATTGTGCACATTCCTCAGTCCATTAGCTGCTGTTGTTTTACAGTTGTTTATATGCACTAGCTGTTTTATAGACAAAGGCTCCTGTTAGACTCAACTCAATAAAAAAACAACCTCTTCAAGTGCATGAGGTGTGGTAAATAAAATGTTGCAAACACTTCTGCCATATAGTACTCAGCACTGAGAATAGCTAGATATGCTCTTCAACAAAGGGTAGCAAGAGGACAAAGTGAGCTTGATAGCAGCATTACATTTGAAAGTGCATGCTTTAAAGTCACTTTCATAAATTATTTGTTATAAATTCCTGCTATATAAAATCTATTCATCTATACAGTTTTATTGGTGATAAATATTATGAATTTGAAATAAAAAAAATAAATGGAATATTTCTTTAATGTCCCTTTAAATTAAAAAAGTACTATGGGGTTGTCAAGAGAATTGTTTAAAGATTATTATAAATATAGGTACTTTTAGAAAATGTTGCCACCCCTGTAATCAACTGGTGCACACTATCATACATTTAACATTTTTATAAACAGATACAAACTGTAAAGCACGTGCATTTATTAAAGGGGCATAAAACCCAAATTTTATGCATATATGATTCAGATAGAGTATGAGATTTTAAACAACTTTCCAATTTACCTAGGTAGAATCAAGAGGTGCTGATTGGTGGCTGCACATATATGCTTCATGTTATTGACTAACCCAGTGCATTCAGCTAGCTCCCAGTCGTGCATTGATATTTCTTCAACAAAGGATACCAAGAGAATGAAGCAAATTAGATAATAGAACTAAACTGGAAAGTTGTTTCAAATTGTATTCTCTATCTGAATCATGAAAGAAGAAAAATTGGGTTTCATGTCTTCTTATGCAAAATAGTCTCATGCATTTATTTTATAC
>NC_069510.1:88112554-88114857 GCF_027579735.1 Bombina bombina
GCTCCATCTCCCCCTCTTTAACTATCTCTCCCTTTTGCTCTCTCTCCTCCTATTTTGCTCTCTCTCTCCCCCCTCTCTTTTGCTCTCTCTCTCCTCTCTTTTGCTCTCTCTCCCCTCTTTTGGTCTCTCCCCCCCCCTCTTTTGCTCTTTCTCCCCTCTCTTTTGCTCGCTCTTTCTCCTCTCTCTTTTGCTCTCTCTCCCCCCTCTCTTTTGCTCTTTCTCTCTCTTCCCTCTCTTTTGCTATCTCCCCCACTCTTTTGCTCTCTCTCCCCTCTCTTTTGCTCTCTCTCCCCCTCTCTTTTGCTCTCTCACCCCCTCTCTTTTGCTCTCTCTCCCCTCTCTTTTAGTCTCTCCCCCCTCTTTTGCTCTCTCTCTCCCCTCTCTTTTGCATTCTCTGCCTCCTCTCTTTTGCTCTCTCTCCCCTCTCTTTTGCTCTCTCTCTCTTTGCCACCTCTCTTTTGCTCTCTCACTCCTCTCTTTTGCTCGCTCTCTCCTCTCTTTTGCTCTCTCTCTCCTCTCTTTTGCTCTCTTTCTCTGCACCCTCTCTCCCCCTCTCTTTCTCTCCCCTTATCTTTTGCTCTCTCTCCTCCCTCTTTTTTGTGCTCTATCTCCACCTCTCTTTTGCTCTCTCACTCCCCCTCTCCTTTGCTCTCTGTCATCCCCCTTCTCTTTTGCTCTCTCTCTCCCCTCTTTTGCTCTCTCTCCCCTCTATTTTGCTCTCTCCCCCTCTTTTACTCTCTCCCCTCTCTCTTTTGCTCTATCTCTCCTCTCTTGATCTCTCTCCCTCTCCCTATTTTGCTCTCTCTCTCTCCTTCTATTTTGCTCTCTCTCCCCCCTTTCTTTTGCTCTCTCTCCCATCTTTTTTTGTCCTCTCCCCCACTCTTTTGCTCTCTCTCCCCCTCTCTTTTGCTCTCTCTCCCCCTCTTTTTTGCTCTCTCTCCCCCTCTCTTTTGCTCTCTCCCCCTCTCTTTTGCTCCCTCTCTCCCCCCCTTCCTTTTGCTCTCTCTCTCCCCCTCTCTTTTGCTCTCTCTCATCCATCCTCTCTCATCCCCCCTCTCTTTCACTTTCTCTCTCCCCTCTTTTGCTCTTTCTCTCCCCTCTCTTTTGCTCTCTCTCTCTCCCCTCTCTCCCCCTCGTTTACTCTCTCTCCCCTCTCTCTTTTGCTCTCTCTCTCTCCCCCCCTATTTTGCTCTCTCTCCCCCCATTTTGCTCTCTCTCTCTTTTGCTCTCTCTTCCCCCTCTCTTTTGCTCTCTCTCCACCTCTCTTTTGCTCTCTCTCCACCTCTCTTTTGCTCTCTCTCCACCTCTCTTTTGCTCTCTCCCCTCCTCCCTTTTGCTCTCTCTCCCCTATCTTTTGCTCTCTCTCCCCTCTCTTTTGCTCTTCCCCTCTCTTGCTCTCTCTCCCCTCTCTCTTTTGCTCCATCTCCCCCTCTTTTACTCTCTCTCCCCCTATTTTGCTCTCTCTCTCCCCCCTCTCTTTTGCTCTCTCTCTCTCCTCTCTTTTGCTCTCTCTCCCCTCTTTTGGTCTCTCCCCCCCTCTTTTGCTCTTTCTCCCCTCTCTTTTGCTCGCTCTTTCTCCTCTCTATTTTGCTCTCTCTCCCCCCTCTCTTTTGCTCTTTCTCTCTCTCCCCTCTCTTTTGCTCTCTCACCCCCTCTTTTTGCTCTCTCTCTCCCCCCTCTCTTTTGCTATCTCCCCCACTCTTTTGCTCTCTCTCCCCTCTCTTTTGCTCTCTCTCCCCCTCTCTTTTGCTCTCTCACCCCCTCTCTTTTGCTCTCTCTCCCCTCTCTTTTAGTCTCTCCCCCCTCTTTTGCTCTCTCTCTCCCCTCTCTTTTGCATTCTCTGCCTCCTCTCTTTTGCTCTCTCTCCCCCTCTCTTTTGCTCTCTCTCTCTTTGCCACCTCTCTTTTGCTCTCTCACTCCTCTCTTTTGCTCTCTTTCTCTGCACCCTCTCTCCCCCTCTCTTTTGCTCTCTTTCTCTCCCCCTCTATTTTGCTCTCTCTCCTCCCTCTCTTTTGTGCTCTATCCCCCCTCTCTTTTGCTATCTCACTCCCCCTCTCTTTTGCTCTCTCTCCCCTCTTTTGCTCTCTCTCTCCCTCTTTTGCTCCCCCCTCTATTTTGTTCTCTCTCCCCTCTTTTGCTCCCCCCTCTCTTTTGCTCTCTCACCCCTCTATTTTGCTCTCTCCCCTCTTTCTTTTGCTCTATCTCTCCTCTTTTGATCTCTCTCCCTCCCCCTATTTTGCTTTCTCTCTCTTTCCCTCTCTTTTGCTCTCTCTCTCCCCCCACTCTTTTGCTCTCTCTCCCTA